>NC_143554.1:72909500-73068500 GCF_054136105.1 Typopeltis vanoorti | reverse complement strand
ATTATTATTATGCCGAAGAAACTAATGATGAGACGTGTGTAATATTGCTGTCAGTTGTATGCGTTTTGTCTATTTTTAGAACAAAACCGTGAATTTCCAAGAGGAAAAATCCGGTCACCTTCGTATGGGATTCGCTAACCTATCTTATAAAGGTTATTCGCGGACTCAGGGATACGGACTGAGTTATGAAGATTCTGTAATTGTGGAGGAATACGTTTTGGGTTTAAAAACCAGTTGATCGATGCATGGTTTGATTGGGAGTCAACTGCATTTACTAGCTGGCGAATTTCAGTATTCTACATTAATACGTCAGTGAAATTTTAACGCGTTGAAACATAAAGTAAAACCCAAACCACAAAAAAAATCAACATAAAGAGCCACAGACGTTACTCTAAAATCTGAATTGAATTTTTTCAAAAAACAAAAAAAAAAAAATAACAACAACTTTAGCCTTTATTTAACTGAATCATCTAAATTTCAATGATTTTCTCCAATTAATGTAGGAATTTGACATGCTGTTTCGAACGAATAGTTGGTATTTTTTGTACCGTACTTCAGTGAGAAATACAACCCCGAGATTAAATAGTAAATAAACTTATTTTATCATCTTTATTCATCATACGACCTAACTGGTATATTAAACATTAACAGCGTCTGCTAAATTATAGCCTTCATAATTAGTAAAAATAATGATTTTTTTCTTCTTCATAGAATTTACATTCGCTATCGGAATCACAGCTTTGAAACAATTCGATGTGCTAAGTCTACTCATGTGGAATTTCGACATCAGGATCGATGACCTATTCTTCACAGAACTATCGAAGTCAGGGTAGTTCTAAATTTGACCACTAGGCAGCGTTAACTTCTTATCGTTATTCTCTACCCCGATATTTTTCTTCAGATTTGCAGTCTAGACGGGAACGTTTGACGTGGTGGTTAATCATATATATTTTTTTAATTTCTCTTTTTTTTACTTTATTGACGGAAGAGAAAGATAAATGTTGCACCGAGGAATGAATGTTATCTAATGTGAGACTGTTGACAAATGTGATACGGTTCCGAATGATTGACTTTTGACACGAAACTCGCTACAGGTGTCGGCGATAAAATGTAAATTAAAAAAAAAAAAAAAGAATAATCAGGATCGTCTACATAGAGTTAAGGAAATTCGACTCTTTGTGTCAATTTCCAATGAGTTGTTTACGACATTAAGAGGTGACACAGTTCGGTAGAAATAAAATTAAGAATACGATACGTTTAGGCATTGCTATAAGGCTTTACTGGCCGACATTTTTTTTATTTGTTTCTTAGCAAACATGCCGAGTACGACACTTCATATATAATACAAGAACGCTTTGTGATTTAAAAAGAATTATTTTACAGAAAAAGTAAACGATTTTATTCAAAATCCGCGTGTAGCATATGTAGCATATTCAGGTTTATTTTTTTTTTCATTTTGAAAGAAGATAAACCTGAATCCAGTTCTTTTCTATAGCGCATATTATAATCAATAATTGAACTATTTATTCTCGCAATTTTCGAGAACAGCTACAGTCGCTATTAGCAACAGACATGCGTAATGTCGACATTCACAGAAAACAGAATTTGATTGTTGAAATCCTAACAATGAACAAGTTTAAAAAATGATCGCTGAACAAGAGGCATAATAAATAAAACAAATTTCATTTTTATTACAATGAATTTATACACAGACGTATAAATAACAAGGTATGAACTATTGCGAAATAATATCATAAAAGACCAGCATCTTTGGCCATGGAATAAAAGATGGAGTCTGGTTTCTTCAACAAGTCTAGGGGCTGACCCACTTCAGCAATTTTGCCTTTTTCCATAACGACAACTCTGAAATAAAACAATTACATATCAGCATAACTAAATAAAACAAAACAAAATAAATAAAATTCAATAAAAAATAAATATATAACTATAAACTTAAGAATCTATAGTCCTGCCACCTACCGGTCACTATCGAGAATCGTATTCAGACGATGTGCTATGGTAATTACGGTACATTCTTTGAATTCTGTTCGAATTGTGTTTTGTATCAATCTGTCCGTTTCCATGTCAACAGATGCAGTAGCTTCATCCAGAACAAGTATTTTAGATTTCTTTAATAATGCCCTGCTCAGACAAACCAATTGCCTTTGTCCGACACTAGAAAAAGAAATATTATGCATTTTAGTATAATTTAAAAAAATATATATTTTGGCGATATCTTAATGTATTTATGTACTATGTTAAGGCCATAGTATGTACTGATCCAGTTACCTTAAGTTTTCTCCCCCATCCACAACCTCGTGCTGCAGTCCGGCCGGTAGCGATAATACAAACTCCTTCAGATGAGATTGCTCCAAAGTCATCCACACGTCATCATCACTGTATTCGTTATTAGGATCAATGTTTAATCTTAAGGAACCGTTAAAGAGAAATGGATCCTGAAACATGCAATTATATTATTGTTTAGTTTCCATGACAACCATCAAATGACCATTTTTATAAAATTATTTTTTAAATTTCTACATAGCTTCATATACTAAAATAAGACTTTACCTGTGGGATGATGGTTAGTCTTGATCGCAGATCATGTAATCCTAAAGTTTTGATATCCAAGTTATCAATGGCGATTGTTCCGGTAACTGGTTCGATCAAACGAAAGAGCGACAGTGTGAGAGACGACTTGCCAGCACCTGTACGTCCTACAACTCCCATCTAGTAAAAGAAACAAAATCAGTAATTTTGTATTACCATAAGCTAATGTAATGATGAAAGCTTTGGTAGAAAAATAAGCTACAAAGACCTACTTTTTCTCTTGGGAGAATGTTTAAGTTCACATTGCTCAAGACCAGATCCAGTTCTTTTCTATAGCGCGTATTATAATCAATGAACGACACAGCGCCATCTTCCGGCCACGAAACGACGGGTTTCTTATTTGAAATTTCCCAGGGTGCCTACAGAAGTAAAATACTGTGTGATAAACTAAAATAAATAAATAAAAGTTTAAATGTATGTGAAATTCGAGATTTAAAACATTACATGTTAAACATATACTTTTAGTGTATGCTACATTCAAGATGCATGCTAGTTACAAAATCTAACAAGTAGTTTCGGGAGTGACATGCAAGATAAATGTTAGATGCAACTTTCAATGCATGGTTTATTTGAAAAATAAATAAAATATTTTAAAAAATCAATGATTTTTATTTCAGGATGAAATCTAGTCCCTTAAAAATTCCAAACTTACACTAATATTGAAAATAGATGGACTTTTACCTCTAAAGGAAGATGAGAATATTCATCTACCCTTTCTGCAGAGACTAATACATTTTCCAGTGTCGTCGTTGACCTCACTAACATTATAAGGACATCAGAAACCTGAAAATTAAGAGAAATAAACAAAGGGAAATTTATACAAAAAAAAGACGAATATATAAATGATATAACATCAGAAAAACCTAAATAACGAACAAAAATTAAGCTGATGTCTTACATTAATAGCATAAGACAAGGCCAATCCAGCGAGGCCTGCTTCTGTGGTTCCTTTGCTGGTAACTACCAAGAGGGAAGTAGCTAGGATAACAATGGAACCTAAAAAATCAAGACGGATTCCCAGCCACCTAGAACAACAACAAAACGAATGTGATTTTAAGCTGTGTGTCACCATAGGAATGATATAAACCATCACTAGATCAACTGTATCCCACAAATATTAAGTTAAATAATGATATGAACCAATATAATACAATAATATGATATTAAAGATTAAATGCAATCATCATACCACGTTAAGGAGTTTATCTAGGGATAAGGACAACATACCAGACTAATAGTAAATACTATCTTTAGGAAGTTAAGGAAATAATCTAGGTATAAGGACAACATACCAGACTAATAGTAAATACTATCTTTAGGAAGTTAAGGAAATAATCTAGGTATAAGGACAATATATTTATCAGTTACATATTTTCATTCTAAATTAGAATTAGAGACTAATATAAATTACATTTTACCTATTCGCTGTAACGAACTGAAAATAGCATCTCATATTGACGTCCACTCTTTCGTTTAAAATATTAATGAAATGATCTTCCACACGATACGCCCTTAAACTGGATATTCCTTGAATACTTTCAGAGAAATGACTATAAATGGGAGATTTCGTTGTTGAGTTCAAACGTTTCAGCTGCCTTGACGTGGCGATATATATTTGCTTTACATGCGAAATAAAAGTAGGTAAATTTCCTTATCATTTATATTATAAAAAATAAAATTTATTAATGTTATTTGCTAGTACTGTATTTATTCATTTATTATTATTACTATTATTTACTATTAAAATTTACTATTTCATTATAGTAAATCTTGTAATTTATTATGATAATTGCTAATTTAAAAACAATTACTGTTATTCAATTTATTTTTGTTTTGTTTCAACTATATATAATTAATTTGAATGCAATTAGATAAAATATAATTTTAATTTAACTAATAATTTAAGGAATCCCTTTTATGGAATCCCAAAGTTTGAAAACCCATGTAATTATATTTCCTTCAACTCACCTGCAGCACGTAGTAGATTAGGCAAAGTGGGAGAAAAGCAGCGAAAAATAAGTAATTCGTTATTGATATAACAACAAAAGTTCCAACTGTAGCAAGAATTCCATTAGTCACTGCAGTAAAGTTGCCAGGTATTTGCGTGTCTATGGCTTCTATGTCGGCTCCAAACCTAAAATAAATGAATAAATAAAAATCGATGAGTAACACTTGAAAAATATAGTTTTATTATGATTATATTAACTTATTTAATAATAAATTATTTTATAATATATTTAATAACTTATTTAATGAAATAGAAAAAAATAGCGTTAGAATTATGTTACGTTCTATAACTCTTGACATATTTTAAACTAAGTTACTTTAAAAACTCACAAATAAGCATTCAGTCATTATAAGGACTGGCTTAAAGGGGCAAAGCAAGAATGCTTTTCATCTTCCCCGTTATCTGTAGAGGACAGTGTAGGGATAAAGTGTTATTGCGCTATTAAAGCTCTGATCATGGCAGGAGGGTAATAGCAATAGCCGAGCCTCAGTTAGAACTTCATTGGCTACAGCATTGCCATCCATTACCCTCCAAGGGTGTTAATCCAATGTTCAATATTCTTCGATATCAAGCATTGAGTCCTTAACCTTATAAGGACTGGCTTAAAGGGGCGAAGCAAGAATGATTTTCATCTTCTCCGTTATCTGTAGAGAACAGTGTAAGGATAAGGTGTTATTGAGCTATTAAAGCTCTAATCATGGCAGGAGAGTAACAGCAATTTTCATCTTCCCCGTTATCTGTAGAGGACAGTGTAGGGATAAGGTATTATTGAGCTATTAAAGCTCTGATCATGGCAAGAGGGTAACAGCAATAGCCGACCCTCAGTTAGATCTGCATTGGCTACAGCACTGCCATCCATTACCCTCGAAGGGTATTAATCACCGCATCACACGGTCGACTTTCGTCCTTCCAATCATCAAGCATTGAGTCAATAAAGGAATATTATGCATATAATATATATAAATTAAACAAAATGGTAATTTTATTAATGACTATTACAAATTTTATTTTGCAATATTTTTCATTTTTTTGCTATTATCTTTTCTTTTTAAATATAATATTTAATTTTTAATAAATATTATTTTTTTATAATAAATATTTCATCACAAATATATGACTATATTGACAACGATTATTTCAAGGACAATCAGTTAATTTACCTGTTTAAAATCCGTCCAAGGGGCGTGGTGTCAAAGAAGGACATCGGACATTTTAGAATACAGCCAAGCATTCTCTCATGAAAAATTCTAGAAGCTCTATTTGCAGCGTAAGCTAATATAATTGTTGCACTCAATATAGATATCCCTGGAATAAAATATAAATACTATTAAAGGTTATTTTATTGTGAATATGTAACTTATAAATTAACGAAAATATACTCTTACATAAAAATAAAATATAAACTTTTAATTTTTATAAAAAAATTAGGTATATAAAATGCTATTTAAGGTTTAAAATAAAAATTTGTAGTTATTTAATTGAAAATAATTTACCTTTGCAAACACCTAATACACCATAAACTGCAATTCTTAGATTTCTTAGAGAAATATCTTGAGTACCATCAGCCAAAGGAAGATCTTCGGTCCATTCACTAAGCCACAGGCTACCTGCTATCTACATTTAAATGCAAGAAAAGTGATAAAGAAGACTACAGAGATTCGAATTACTGTTAAAATACAATTATTTCATGATCTTTTGGAATTCATAGATGATAAATAAAATTAAATACCTCAAAGGCTTGAAAAGAAGACAATCCCAGAAAACATAGCAGCGACAGAAGAATGGAAGCATTCTTGATATATTTCAGGTAGACTCCAGCCTTGATCTTGAAAAAAGAAATAAATAGAGAAACGCAGCGTAAATTCATCGTCAAATCTATGATATATATTTCTGCCATCTGGTGAGTTCAAACTGAACTAGCTAATAGTAATGAATAATTATAATTGAACTTATTATAAAGATTTTATTCATATTTGGGCTAACCTGTACACACACACACACACACCGAAATTATATGTTTACCTTTCCTTCAACCATCTTCTCCTCTTCTACAAGCTCAGCTTTCTTTAACAGCGCTTTTTCTTCCACAGATTTCGATCTCGATAACTGTCTAGAGATTTGTCGCGAGACTTGACGACTGATTGCTTTTGTCATTAATTCTTTCAACTCCTCAGGATTTTCAATGGAAAACTGTGAACATTCTGACTCGGCAGGACTACCGAGAAAAAAAAAAAAAGAAAGATTTAAAGAATATTTTATTTTCAACTGTTGTAGCCTCAATATCTATTTGAATAATAATCCCAACGTATCAAGATATTCAGAAAGGATATAAATACCTTAAGATCTCTTCAGTTTCTTCATCGGTGCCTTCATCCATTTCGTTTTCAAAGAGATTCGAAGACAAACTTTGTCGATTTAGAAGCTCTTTGTAGGTACCTATATCCTCAATCTTCCCATCTTTCATTACAACAATTAAATCGACATCTGGCAGCACTGAGGGATTATGGGTAACTAGAACACGAGTCTAAAATCAGAAACAAGAAATGAAGCCTTTAGTTATATTCCAATTAATTGTATCGATATCTAATATACTTAATATCTAGTGTATTTAGCAATAACATTAACTTCGCTCTACTGACTGGCTTTAAATAAAAAAAAAAGACAGCAAATACAATATCTATGTTCTTGTAGTACACGGATTGACAGTTTTGTTTCTTATTATTAGCAACAACATAGTTTTCTAATCCAGTTAACGGGTGTTAATGTAACTGGAGCACAAACTATTTACCGATCCATCAGTCTATCAATACGTGGGAAGGAAAAAACAAAGGATCAACAAACTCTCACCTTTCCCTAAATCCTTACCTTATGACGGAGTATCCCGTCATGACTGATGACGTGTTCGAAGATGTGTCGTCCCACGTGCGAGTCTACGGCACTAAGCGGATCATCCATCAGGTATATATCGGCGTCTTGATATACAGATCGCGCTAGACTAACGCGTTGCTTTTGACCTCCGCTCAAATTAACACCCTGTGAGGAAAAATAATTTATCGATGGCGATTCAGCGTTAACTTAAAATTAGAAAAAAAAAATCTTATATTGTTTTAAGGGAAAAACTGACAGAAAAATTTTATGTATGTAGAATAATGTAATTATTGATATTTTACTTTTTCTCCTATTTCGGTGAGATCTCCAGCTGGTAAGACTTCCAGATCGGGTTTCAAACAGCAGTCATCGAGCACTTTTTCATACGCCGAGAACCTATACGGCTTAGTAAAGAGAATGTTCTGCTTCAGGGTCATGTTTTGGATCCAAGCTTGTTGTGGCGTGTAAGCTATCGATCCCTAAAAAGGACAGTTTCCATTCACTTAGTAATAATGGCCAAACTTGGATGATTATTTCTAAACTTAATAAGCGATTGATAAACAGCTCTTACCAGTGTGTCGACTCTTCCTATAGTTTTGTACATTTCTCCCAAAATTGCTGACAAAAGAGAAGATTTTCCTGATCCGACTTGTCCCACAATGGCAATCAACTGTCCTTTTGTGATGTTCAAGTTAATGTCCGTCAATATTGGTTGTTCGTCTAGTGACCACGAAAATGTACAGTTCTCAACTGAAATGGCATCCCCTGCAAAACCAGTCCATCAGTACTTAAGCGTATTGGAATATTTCTAGTACTTTTGCGTACGTTATAAGTAATCTCTTAAGACTAATTACGCAATGAATAACAACTGATATGTTCTCACCTGGTAAAGGGTTTTGTCCCATTCGATCCTGGTCAAGCTCTTCACAGTTCAGAAACTCATCCAAACGATTCACCGAAACTTTGGCCTGATAAAAGACAAGAAAAATACCGATCAGACTGACTGGTATATAAAATATAATTTCATAGGGTATATGACGATGCTGATAAGATGCGATTTGACAGGATATGAATAAAGATAAAGACATTCATATTTAGTATTATGGATGGTGTAAACAGAAGAGGTAGACCATACAGAGAATGATAGACGACATAAAAGACTGGTGTGGAATGGGTGTACAGAAACTGCCACACTGTGCACTGGACAAAAAAAGGTGGAAGATTGTGAAGGAGGCATCGAACACCAACGGGCAGTAAGCCCATGGTTCGTGATGATGATGATGATGAAATAAAGATGATTCTAGCAATAGGCAATTGTAAGGGGATAAATGAAAGAGAAAGAGAGAGAGATGGAGAGAAGTTTGCTATTGTTTTGTTGCAATGGTATATCCAGAAAATTCCCATGTTTTATTTTATTTTATTTTTTTTTTTTTTGAAAATGGTATTTTTTTTTTTTTAAATATTTTCAAATAAGCTATTTGCATAAACTACTTACTTGAATCATAGCAGAAATCAATTCTGGTAGAACGACAAGGGAAAATCGAAGTAGATTAAAGACCGTAAGGGATACAAATGCCGTACTGGGATCAAGAACATTCTTCTCATCCACAAGAACATATGTAACAAAAGACACGACAGCAATCTTAAAAGAAAAAAAAACAACAAATTGTTATTAAAATAAAATTTAAAATTCTGCATTTCGAAATAGATCTGGTACATGACGCTAAGCTTTATTAAGTTCGTATAAGCCTTAAATTAATTTGTATGCATTACCAGAAAGGGTGTGCAAGTCCACAGAAACAGCATTCCTGAATTTACCATAGCCAAACTACGGAGTGAGTTAATTTCATCTTTTCGAATGTCGGAGATTGTATTCATAAATGGTATTTCCCAAGCATAGAGTTTTAAGATCTATGTAAGATAAAAAAAAAGAAGAAGTTAGGATCAATTTGCAACACGTTTGTAAAAACGCCAAATAACGTGATGCCAAAATTATATATGCGGGTAGATTTTAAGATGGTCGTACCTTGATTCCATTCAGAACCTCATTGACATGCTTGAGTCTAGAGTCCTTCGTTGACATCTGCTTTTCCTAAGTAGTTATAAAAGAAAAAAAGACTTAAATAATGTGTTATAAAGCACGTTACATAACTTAAATCTTTTAATGAGTTTTTTAAATTAATATATATTTGAATTTTTAATTTTATTAATTTAATTAAAATATGACAAATTTCATTACATTTAAAATTATAATTTATCAAAATTATAAATATATTAATAAATTTTAACTTCTTTAAATTAAATATTAATTTAAAGTGCATAATTTTGAATACACCAATCCAAATAATTCATTACAATCTAGTTAAAAGGTTTCCCTTGGTTGACACTAACCTGATAGATTTTAGCTCGACGTGCCAAGTACCAAGCTAAAGGCATTGTTATAACCATAACAGCCACTCCCGCAAGGCATGATGGTCCAAGATACTTCCACAATAGCGCTATGCATAAAATTATACGAATAGGAGAACTCCATATCAAAATTATAAACAATAAAAGATTGGCTATTTTTTCTGAATCGACAGCCATAAAATTGACTAGTTCTCCTACAGTATACTGACGTCTTGCCATGTTACTTATTCTTAAGAACTGCAAGAAAAAAAAAAAAAATGAAATTCAAAACTCTGTAGCGAGCTATATCTGAGAATCACAGTACAATAACATTGAACTAATAAATTGCCTTGACGTACCTTTCTATACAGAGTAGCGATTAAAGATGACTTCACCTGTATTGAAGCACAGATGGAATAATAGAGAGAATGGAGCAGGAACATCTTTGATACAATGGCAGATAAGAATATTGCTGCAGTATATGCATAACCTCTCCATGTTGGCTCTTCGTTAGTTATAAACTGCAATATGTAACTGAAAAGAGATCGATGAGAAAAAAATAAATAAACGAAAAAAAGAAAGAAAGATGGAAATAATTCATCAAGTTTTGGGAAGAATACTTACTCAAGAAGAATTGGTGGCAGCATTCTTATGAAGTCAAAGAAAAGATCGTAGATTACTGACACTGCTAACAATGGCCAAAATGTCTTTGCCAACAGCCACATTATCGAGAGATTTTTTCTTTTACTTTCAGTCTTTACTGAACTTTCGGGCTTCTCACACCTAAAATAATTTTTTTTTTAAATTTTTAAATTTTAATTTTTTTAAAATTATAATACTAGATTAGTATTATAATATGGTAGCCACACTGCAGTTATCAACACAACTTGTCATACTTTGAAATATCGGATTTTAACATTTTATATTCGAGTATCGCAAAGCAAATTATATGAGAGCAGCGATTATATTTTGTTTTTATTTTCCAATGAAAAAAATAAACCCTGAGAAATGGTTGACTCGTTCCGAAAGCTATTCTGCGAAAAATATTGGGTTTTCATTTCTTTCAGCAGTCAAAAATAAATGGTGACAATTTTGTCTAATTAATCTATTAAATACATTAAATAAGTGCTCTCAGAGAAGAAATAAAAAAAGTAAGAATGCTGTTGCTATCTAATCGAGCATAATTAAAATACAGTAATTATAATTTTGAATAAAAATTCCATATAATGACAATAATCACAATGCCCACGTGGAGATTGGGATACAGAATCCAATACCCTTGGAGGGTAATGGATAATGGATAGCATTGCTGTAGCCAATGAAGTTCTAACTGAGGCTCGGCTATTGCTGTTACCCTCCTGCCATGATCAGAGCTTTAATAGCTCAATAACATCTTATCCCTACACTGCTCTCTACAGATAACGGGGAAGATGAAAAGCATTATTGCTTCGCCCCTTTAAGCCAGTCCTTATAAGGACTATAAGGCCTACGTGGAATTTAGAATACATACCGATAAACCTTGTAAGGTTAACTAAATCATATCATCCAGATGGAAAATTCTAGCAGGTGTTCCTCAGGGTTCTTTATAAAAGGAAAAAAATAAAATTGGAATGATGAATAAAGAGTCGTAAAAAAACAAACCTATAAATATTTTAGAGGCATACTCATCTGGTGTTATATTTAGATGAGCAGAGGTTGGAAGTCTTATGTCGACTTCTGAAGGACGCCACTGGTCGGCGGACCACAGTTAGAAAACATAGTACTAAAGAAAATTGGAATTGGGGTTGAGTTTTTTTGAATTAAGGCCGAAGCAACTGGCCTTAAATCACTGCGTGTGTTTTCCTATTCGGTTCGCTTGTTTTTCGGCAAGAAAAAAACAAGTTTCAGGGAGGAAAAACTTTCCATCCTCGTATGAGACAGGCTAACATACCTTCAGGTTAAACGCCCCGATAAGGGCTCTTGGCATCCTTGATAAACGTAGGATGCTGAAGTCCTTTTCAGCAGTTTCATTAAATGAGCTGTAGAATTTTTCTCTACTCGGTTTTTGCAGTTTTGTAGAAAATAATTATAAATAAATAATACTTTTGTACAAAAGCAACACGCCTCTGCTTAGTTTCTCGCAGCGTTTTTCCTTCAGTACCTCCTTCAATTCCTTTAAAGCTATTGTAACAGTTTCACCTTTCTTGAGGTATTGTGAGGATTACACCATCCATATCCTAAAAGACAATGGCAAGAACTTTCCCTGCTGACTGTTTGGTTCGAAACTTCTTTGGCCATACGGAATCATTGTGTCTCCACTCCACTGACTGTTGTATGTTCTCTGGGTCATTGTGACGAAGCCATGTTTCATCAACAGTCAGAATACGACCTAAAAATTTGCACCTGATTTCTCAAAATGACAGATAGCAATGTCTTACATATATATTAAATATTATAATTCTGTTAATACTTACTTAGTATGCATCTGATGCTGATAAGTAGAATCCAATCTTGTCCACACCTTTTTTGTTCTCAGAGAAGGAGGTAATGTGAGTAGGTCATCTGGTTTCAGTATGCTACGAAAACCTTTGATCATATATCTATAACATGACAATAAAGAGCGATGTCTTATCTGCTTTATTTTAAATTATATTTAAGAAGGAGCTAAAATAAAAGTACAAATATATATACAGATTAAGAAAATCTTACTTGTCAACCCAAGAAAACGTCATACGAGACAAAAAAGAGGCTTCACTCAGTTCTTCAGTTGGCTGTAAGATGAAGAAGTTAAAAGGAAATTTAAAATTTCGTCTAAAATTCCATAATTGGTATTTATTATGATCACAATAACTTGAACTAGTAGATGTATTTAATACTGTGGCCAAACGGATTTAGAACTTTTGAAAGGGAATTTATTTTTTTCAAAAGGGAATTACAGGAAAACAACTACACTGGAAGATTACAATAATTGGTATTTATTTTTAGCACTATTATATGCACGAAATTCCATAAGAGGCAAATGTTCGCAACATATTACCTGGAAACACCATTATGTTGAAATGCATATTGATTTCTGTGCAAATAATGAAATATTTAAGTAAAACTGTAACTCACCTCATTTATATGTGATGTGTCATTAAATGCAGACAACAGGAGCTGACTCACAACTATGGGGTAGACCAGCATGTGTAGGAGAAAAGCCTCGTGACGGATCGGATACAAATTCTAAATATTTGTACAAAATAATCCGTTAACTGTAAATTATGATATATAAATTCAAATATATTTTAGGTACATATGATATAAATGCTTGTTTTTGTAGTTTAATAAGCAATTCTCATATAAAACCTTTGGTTGAGGATAATGCGAAAAGTTTACAAAAAGTTAGTATTTTTGAAATATAATGGCTACTTACTGAATTAAATGTCTTTCTTAATGACGAACTGTATGTGATTAAGCCACATACTGACTGAAGACACCAAAACAGGAGGAGTATTATGGATGACTTTCTTCCAAACTGCACAGATCCCCACTGCAGTAACAATGCTAAAATCTGAGTCAATAAATAAATAAATAAATATTATCGGTTTTTGAAGAGAATAAACATTTGACTAAAGGAAAATCACAAACGCAAAATGATTCTAAGAAATAGTTAGTAAACCGAAATTGACTGAAGATCGAAATGATCTCTAGTGTAGATAATATATTTAGCTGTCTCGAAATGGCTATTGAAATAATTGAAGCCCAAAGCGTCACAAGATTTGAATTAACAATTGACAATTGTAGGACAGAAGCAAATCATGTTTTCTGCTAAGGATATGAAGTGAGCACATGATGGATGTTTGAATCGAATAGTCAGTCAGTTTTGTTCTAAAACTGATCGTAACTTAGCTTGGGTAGTTTGACAATTTTTTTTTTTTTTTTTTTTTTTTTTTTAATTTAAACATAAACATCGTCGGACTTGTTACACGTACAACAGATTTTGCATCGCATCTTACGATCGATGCAGCTCATATTTTGTGAACTTACATTACTTGCATTATGACAACTGAAATTTTAATCTAACATATTTAAGAAAAAAGAAGGTATATTTAAATTATAAACATTAGAGAAAAAAAAATTAAAGAATCTCTAATTATTTCAAATATTTTTATATCTTTATAAAGTTCCATTATTATATTAAATAAAAATTAAATTAATTTAATTTCACATAATCAGAAAAGTAAAAATAACGAAGTATACAAATATAACATTTCATTAGATCAAAACAATGTTTATTTATTTATTTTTTACATTGTCCTTTTCTCTTCTGATTCGACTACTCTATTTTTATACGACCATTGGAAGGGTGAGGGGTTATAATTATTGAAACGAGATGTTCCCTCACTATAATAGGATAGATAAATGCAAATTATACATTAAAAAATGTTAATTGCTACCGTTGATCACTTACAAATGCAACAATCTTTAGAGTTAATCCAGTGAAGACAGCCAGAGGAACAGGATTTGAATTTACATGCTGATGGACCGAAATGGATAAGTCAACAATACACGCGACTATTAAAAGAATAGAAAACACCTGAAAATATAGCAAATAAGACGTTAGATAGTTATATATTTAATAAAAAAATTCACAAAATGATATAACGTTGTGATTTTTTCACACATTGCAAATTTTCAAACAATGTTAATTATTGATTATTTGGACATCGACTTTCATGTGGACGTACCATTCTTGCAATATTAAGACACGTCCAAGGTAAATTCCGTTTGCGTTTAGACCGCAACAACCAAACCTCAAATGGCGCCATTAAAAACATAAATCCTTCAGGAATCCATATCAATACGGTGTTCTGGAAACACGGAGTAAAGTCAGGAGCATCTGTGTACCACGTCACGTTGAGATCCTGATGAAATATAGAAAAATTCATTCTTAAACTTTAAAATTTATATAAAAAATTAAAGTATTTCTAATTATATAATAAAAATATTAAAAAAGGAGTACAAATTTTAAATTAATAAAAAATATAAACAGAATATGTTTTATATTGAAAGTATTAGTATAAAAATAATATTTTAGTTCATAGTGATAATTTAATTTTATGGAGATTAGGCATTGATGGTTAAAGTCCTTTTTAGGACTTCCAGGGTAAGAAATCGCAATGCTGTAGCCAATGAAGTTTTAACTGAGGCTCGGCTATTGCCGTTACCCATCCATGACTAGAGATTTTAGCTCAATAACACCCCCATCCACACAGATTTTCTTCATTCAGATGACGGGATAAAGAGTCACGGACTCAGTCCATCTCCCAGTTCTTTTAAGAACTAATTTTACGGACACTATCGTATGAACTGACCGTGAGATGCGGTGATTAATACCCTTGGAGAGTAATGGATGGCAATGCTGTTGCCAATGAAGTTCTAACTGAGGCTTGGCTATTGCTGTTACCCTCCTTTTACGGAGATGGCAATGCTGTAGCCAATTAGTTCTACTTTCATTCGTTTCTGGATGCAGTCTTTGGGTTAAACATAATTTCACGGGTATATACAAATTTGAATATGATTTCTGTCATGAAGTACTGTTTAATTATCTTTGAACGAAGTTATTAGCTCTTAGCATGAGACGATAGAGTAGCAAAATGCTTAACGATGTACTAAATAACAAAAAAAAAAAGTGCTTACATCATACTCTAAGAACCTAATCTGGCATTCATTTAAATAATAAATATAATAGGTCTCATTCTGCTTAGATTAATCAAATCCCTTTGGGTTGGATTTTATGGCTTAGTGTTCGATATATAAGAAGCAATTTAAATCTTCAGATCAATATTGTCCACCGGTTACAAATGAGGTTTTTTTATTTTGACAATAAAGATTTCTACATCTTTTGAGTAATTATAAAGTAGTTCAGCTATAAGATTTAAGAAAAAATGGCTTGGACAGCAGTACTTTTTAATTATTATTATTTTTTTTTTTAATATTCTGTCAAGAATTGCAGGGAACTTTGGATCTTACGAAAATATCCAAGATATGCAACACAACCGTAGACCAAGACATAATTTTGAATCAAAACACTTGAACTAGTATATGACTCCATGAAAACCCAATTAATCAAATGATTGTATTTTTTAATTTTTTTTTTTTTTTTACAGTTCATTGTAAAAACAATTTATCGTGAAAAAATAAAATAAACAACCACTATCCAGGAAGAATTGTTCGATGATGAAACACTTAAGTTTTTGAGAAATAGTGCTTTAATGTATTCGTCAAAACGATCTAACTCAGCCTAATATGCTGATAACATGAATAAGTAGCTTATCAAGGATTTCAATAACTGTTTGGTTCCTATATTCTGTAATGTATATATACACTTCATAAGGGGCCTAGTGATTGATTTAATCAACTTGAATTAAAAAGACTCTTCGGAAATAATAAAAGCAATTGATGTTATTAAAAAAACTAAATGTGTCATCTGTTTTACGGTAGAGTTTGTAGGTAATTGTTGTTAATTAAAATCGGAAAAATATTTCCATTTAGAATAAACCGTTAGTTTCTGTTACGGGAACCATGTGAGTGAATTACTCCCGTAGATTCCTTGATTTGTCTGGAAAAAATGGGCTTTTAAATGGGTCACAGTCAGCAGTGAACAGTCCTTCATCTTCCTCAACTGCTGATCTATTCATGGACAACTTTGAGACAAGTTTCCTGTTCAGAAGAACTCTGTTCTACTCATTAAAAGAAACCAAGGGCTTATCCTAAACGATGTCTGGAAACCACTAATCAGATCACTTGACCTAATCAGACTTTACTTCAACAATTACCTACAAACTCTACAGAGAGACAGCTGCCACGAGTCATGGTAGTCATAGTTAATTCGAGTTGAATCATGTTCTTCTAACGAATTATTTAGTGTTTTTCATTCATTTATTATTATTTTGAAACATCAATCGCTGTCTTTATTTCTTCTTTAAAAAACCCGGATGAAGTCGTCAGATTTGGAAACAGTCGGTTGGATTATTTTCCAGTATGTTGTGCAACGACTAATAAAATATTTCTAACATTAATAAGCATGTTATTATTTTACTCGTGCAAAAATCAACATAACCGTAATCCTTTACTGCAGTCAGTTTTTTAGAGAGCTCAATTACTCTAGATTCGTTTAAGATTTAGCTTGAAAAAATAAAAAAGTTGAATCCTAGATCTTTTTAATATTTGTTACAGTCGATAGTATATCTTAGCATAAATGAGTAGCGATAGCGTTATACTCATTCATTACATATTTATTGTAACTAATTACATATCGTTACGTCTATATCTTTGGTTTTAAATAAATTTATGAATCTAATAATCCAGATAAGTTGGGAAACAACAAAAGCGTGTAATTGTATCCATTCGTCTTATTCCACTTCTCGTTGCGTTCTTTTTTGGTTTGTCTTACGAACACAAAGCGCACGTGAGTTGCTAATCATAAATACAATAGGCCCCCGTATCCGTGGGGTTTGGTTCTATCGTCATCCGCAGATAGTAGCGAACCCTATATATACTAGTTTTTTCCTATAGATAAATACCTACGACAAAGTTTTTATAAATTACGCACAGTAAGAGATTAACAACAATAACTAATAATGAAACAGAACAATTATAACAACATCCTGTAATAAAGTTATCTGAATGTGAATGGAATCTTAGCAACCTCAGATGTGTGTAGCTTTCTACACCTTTGCAACGAGTTGCCCTGGTGATGGACAATCTCTGCGATCAGCCGAACTGTCTATTACTTAAAAGAAAGAGCCATACGCTTCATTTCGGCGATGTAAAATTACTTAGGCAAAGTGGATATTAGATCCAACATTATTTCAAAGCCGAATGTTTGTAGAGACTATGAAAGTTTCGTAAGTTGACATTTCGTATGTTAATATTTTCGGACCGGGTTGACCGCGGATAATGGAGGTGGGGAAACTACTGTATAACAAAGTGCCTTTGCAACCAAGAAAAGCCAGAAGTATAATGAAATCCATTTCGATTTATTTTTCGGTGAAATTCTGTTTCGATGAACTGAGTTTTCGGCGAATAATGTGTTCGATTAGTTGCTTTGTCGATTATTTGTTGTTCAATGAATTGTGTTTTCATTGAAAACTTGTAACTAACAAGTTACAAGTGTTCTTGTAACTTGCTGTTCGGTGAACTGTGTTTTCGATTTGTTTGTCGATGAACTATCGTTCGATTATTTATTTTCGATAAAATACGAGATTAGATGTTAATTTAAGAATGTCACAGAACAGTTTTTGATGGGAGATGAATTTCGTCTTCCGTGTGAGAGCACCTCCCTGCTTATTGGTGGTCTGAAGCTTGTAAAGGTTCGTAAAGCCAGGTTTCTGGACTGAACTGGCTTACCCACGTAGTAATTGTGCGATAGGTTTATGCATGGGAATTAATAATGATCTCTAAGCAGCAAGTGGTAAAGGCTTTTTGGAGTGCAAAGAAGCGCCAAGAAATCCATGACATTGTAAAAAAAGCTACAGATCATGAAGAATTACAAACATCCCAATTCTCCTCTCCCCCTACATAGACGTGGAACAATCGGCATTGTTTTGTTACATAAATTCTAAAACGTTCTGTACGGACCGAAAAAAAATAGATTATGTTATGTATATATACATGAATATATATATAAAGAAAAGCCGAAATTTGAAACGTTTTTATCTCTTCATTGTTTTGAAACGTCCAACAATGTGTTTGCCTTCACGAGACAAACACATTGTTCACACGCCTCGAGTCATTAGAATTGAAGGAGAACCGGCTTACCAGCTCGAAGCTCCTTCCTAGTATATATGAATATGTATGGCATATCGTAAAGCCATTCATAATTACACCACAATTCAACTTCCCATTGCAAAATAGAATTGCATTTGGATGACACTGTTCATCAACCCAGAAGATATTATCCTTATAAGGACTGGCTTAAAGAGATGAAGCAAGAATGCTTTTCATCTTCTCCATTGTCTGTAGAGGACAGTGTAGGGATAGGGTGTTATTGAGCTATTATTAAAGCTCTGATCATGGCAGGAGGGTAACAGCAACAGCCGAGCCTCGGTTAGAACTTCATTGGCCATATTTAATGGTAAAGCCGTCTCTAAAAATTCGGACGATCCCTAGGCCACTCAATCGTCGGCGAAAGACCGTCCATCTCAGCACTGGCTCCACTCAGTGATGGCCTTCCACCTACACACCACCACCGAGCAGAACCGCTCATATTCCAAAGAAAATCATTCACCAACAAAGCCCATCACCGGGCCGTGCCGGAGAACACTTTCCCCGAAGACTCCTATTGCTCCCTTAAGGCAAAAACCTTAAGAGAGCGAAGTCAAACTCTCGAATCTCTGCGCCCCAGGGGGGTAATAGCAACAGCCGAGCCTCAGTTAAACTTCATTGGCCACAGCATTGCCATATGTAAAGGTAAAGCCATCTCTAAAAATTCCGACGATCCCTAGGCCACTCAATCGTGGGCGAAAGACCGTCCATCTCAGCGTTGGCTCCACTCAGTGATGGCCTCCCCCCCCACCGAGAAGAACTGCTCATATTCCGAAGAAAAGCATTCACCGACAAAGTCCCTTAGCGAGCAGCCGGAAAACACTTTCTCCGGAGACTCAAATTGCTCCTTGCTCCCTTAAGGAAAAATCGTAAGAGAACGAACTCAAACTCTCTAATCTCTGCGCCCTAGGGGGGGGAGGGTAACAGCAACAGTCGAGCCTCAGTTAAACTTGATTGGTGATATACGTAAGTAAAGCCAATCTCTAAAAATTAAGACGATCCCTAGATCACTCAATAGTGGTCGAAAGACTGTCTCACTCAGCGTTTGTTCCATTCAGTGATGGCCTTTCCCCCCCCCCCCCCCCCGAGCAGAATCGCTCATATTCCGAAGAAAAGCATTCACCGACAAAGCCCATCATCGGGCCGTGCTGGAACACACTTACGCATATATTAAAGTTACAAATATAATTTATATATATGTATGAAATAAAATATTAAAGACTAAAATTCTTAATACAACGATTTCCAGAAATTGCCATCTGTTTGGATAACAATAGATAACAATATAACAATATATATAGTCCTTATAGTCCTTATAAGGACTGGCTTAAAGGGGCGAAGCAAGAATGCTTTTCATCTTCCCCGTTATCTGTAGAGGACAGTGTATGGATAAGGTGTTATTGAGCTATTAAAGCTCTGATCATGGCAGGAGGGTAACAGCAATAGCCGAGCCTCAGTTAGAACTTCATTGGCTACAGCATTGCCATCCATTATCCTCCAAGGGTATTGGATTGAATGAATCAATCACCGCATCTCACGGTCGATTCACAATATATATATAATACATAATTTACTATAAATATTAATGTATTTAATTAAATTAAAGGTGTTTTATAATTTCTAAAAAAATTTATAAATTTCTAAAAAAATAAATAAAATAGAATTATATTTTTATATATATTAAAGTTACAAATATAATTTATATGAATAAAATTTTAAAGACTAAAACTCTTGATGTACGATTTTCCGAATTTAATATCTCTATGGATAACAATATCGACATATCCAATTTATAACATATTTGGAAAATATGAGTAGAAAATATTATTACGCTGAAAATATTATTATAAATACGACCTATGAACATTTAAACTGAGTAAAATTAAAACATTTAAGATAGTATAGTAAATATGTTTAAGCACAACACTTTTCTTTCGTTCATATTATATTAAATGAACGGAGTCACTAAGTGAACAATAATTGTGGTGAACGGATCGAACTATCAGAGCTAACCGGAATTATTTCGAAACATATAATGAGATAACGAACATTCAAGAAATGATCCGATAGAAGGAAATATGCAAATTCTTTAGAGATAATAATGTTAGTTTTTCATTTTTAAACTAGTAAAAAAACTCGTTTTACTAACTTTCCCTCTCCCATTCTGTTTAAGTATTCATAATACCTGAGATTAACTCTGTTGTTAGTATTTCTGAATGCTAACAACGTCAAGTTCTTTCCCGTTCTCCTGATTTTTAATATTGTGCCTAAGTAACTGAAAACCTTCACTAAAAATTGCGTTTAAGTAACTGAAATGTTTAACTTGTTCCATAGGTTCTCCATTCACGATGCAGTTGACATTTTCAATGTTTCTGCCTATTTTCATTGTCTTTGTCGTGTTATTGCTGACCTTCATACCATATCTATTACAACAGTCAGTGGCGGCACGTGGCTTGAACTCGTCGGAGTGCTGCAACTTTCGAAAATATACATACACACTGTAAGGCAGTGTATACGTGTTTGGATAGAATATCAAAATTATGGTAAAAATAAAAACCATTAAACATGAAAAATATTGTTTATTATTGATAAAATTATACAGTTTAGTATAATTTAAAATTACTTAAAATAAAATCAGTTCCTTTAATTGTAATTAAAGGAATGGATTTACAATTTTTGGACATTACAATTAAATCCTTTAATTGTAATGTCCAAATATTTAAAGAGACGGAATAAACACGATAAGCACTATGAACACCCTACTACTTGCACGAACTGCATATAAACAACAGTGAAACTACGCTACGGACAGCGCCGCATTACGCTAATAGCTCGCATCTCACTATGACGTGCATATGCTTGCGCGCATAGCAATATGACGCTGTGGTAAACACAGTCTGCTAGCGTCCTTCGCCCTCCTAACTGCTACAAGATGGATTTTTATTATTTTTTTATACAAAATAAGAGAATTGTATAGGATTATTGATTATAAAATTAAATACTACAAGCAAATATAAATAAATTAATAAATAGATTTATATATCGAGAAAAATTGGAGGTGCTGGAGTTTCGCAGTGCCTATGCACGAGCCGCCTCTGACAACAGGTATTCAATTTCAAAGAGCTGAAATTAACATCTCCAATTTTGATATCAGGTTTAATACCACTTTCCTTCATCATGTAATCCATATATATATATATAATGAATATCAGAGATGATAACGTACATCCTTGTCTGACACCAGATTTAACATTAAACCATCTTCCTGTACTTCCTTCAATTCAAACTGCTGACTTACAACTCAAATAAAGACTAAGTATTGCTTGATATAATGCCCCATTGACACCATACTGTAGCGTATTGAATAGCTTCTCTCTCTTGGCACCTTATCATATGCCTTTTCCAGATCTACAAAAACCTAAATACAGATCTTTGTTATATTCCCATGCTTTCTCAACTATTTGTCGTAAAGTGAAGATCTGATCCTGAAGCCGCTACCTGGCCTGAATCCAGCTTGTTCTTCACCAAGCTTCTCTTCCACAATCGTTCTCAACCGTTTATCAAGTGTACTTGCATAAATCTTGCCAGGAACACTCAGTAGGGAAATACCTCTGTAATTCTCACATTCAGTTTTATTTCCCTTTTTATATATGGGTACTATGAGAGCTGTACTCCAATAATCTGGAATTCGTCCAGGCCTTCTGAACTATGCAGTCCTTAAAGTCCTTAAAAGGACTGGCTTAAAGGGGCGAAGCAAGAATGCTTTTCATATTCCCCGTTATCTGTAGAGGACAGTGTGGGATAAGGTGTTAATGAGCTATATAAAGCCCTGATCATGTCAGGAGGGTAACAGCAATAGCCGAGCCTCTGTTAAAACTTCATTGGCTACAGCATTGCCATCCATTACCCTCCCAGGATGAGTTATGCAGTGCAGCCACTGTAAGACTTTAATACCTCCATACTTGAGCATTTCTGGTCGAATATCATCTACTCCTGCTGCCTTTCCACATTTCAGGCTTTTGATGGCTTTTCTGCTTCAAGTATGGATATGTGTTCCTGACCTCATGCCTGTTGAGTTTTTTTTACCACTGTGCTATCACTGCTTGTTTCATTTAGCAATTTTTCGAAGTAATTACTCCATACTTCAAGGATATCTTTTTCTCCAGTTTTCATGTGACCTTTATCATCTCTAATTCCTTTTACAGCACGCATGTAAACATCCTGTATGAACCGTGAGCGTACTGTGTCAGGAATTTGATGATGATAAATAAATTTCATTTAAAGCTGAATTAGATGATCTTATACAAAGGTATAAAATCAGCAGAATTTTCTCCTCTAGGAAAAAAAGTATTTTACTCCATAAAACTTCGATTTGTCACCTATGCAATAGACAAACCGCATACACGTTCTTTGATAAAAGAGTTCCTTCTCGTCATGTCGTGAGGAACCTTCAGTAGGACTTTTCAACCGAACATAAATTAGCTGGTTTCATACAAGAGCCGTAAGGAGAATTTGCTCTCGGAAACTCACTTTTCCCTCCTACAAAGCGGATAAACCGACCCAAGAACACACACCTGCAATGAAGAGAAAAAAATATAATCAGGTAGATTAGTACGTCGTTTAGCGACCTCCAGAGACGAGTCCTGTGATATCATGGAGGCGCCATGTAATAATAATAATAATAATAATAATAATAATAATAATAATAATAATAATAATAACAACAAATACAACTGATATTAAATATATTTTTAAAATTGTAAAATACGATACAAATTTAATTACAAAAAATTATTATTATTATTATTTGTATTGTTGTGCTGTGCTATTAGTATTGTGTTAATTTATATAAAAATTTTAGAAAAAAAAATTACTTATAATATTCAGAAAGAGTGTGAATTAAATAATTTTAGTATTAAAATTATAAATAAGAATGTCTAATGATTATTAACATAAAATTTATTATTCAAATTAATATAAAATTACTGTAAATGTTTATATTATTATTAAAGATTTATATATATATATATATATATATATATATATATATATTACTGTTCCCATTATAGACTACCGGTCGCTGTAGTCCTTGAAAAAGGAGAAGGAAAAAAAAAAAAAAAACGAGAATACAAAACTTGACAATGTCCAACCTGAATTCTCTTCAAATTCAATTCATGTATAATTATAATCTATTCTAGACGCGAAACGAATACCTGAGACGTAGGGTTACCATATTCTAAAATGGTAAAATGCTGACACCCCATCGCCTGACCAACTCGTTCCGGACACAAACATCTAACACAAAAATAAATACATATGTTTGAAATCTTTACCTTTGTAAGCTTTTCATTAATTAGATACGATGAATATGCTATTAGAACACACAAAAATATGAGATTTTAAGTGTTATAAGTCTTTTGAAACAAGAGTAGGCCTACATGAAAAAGAATTAGACTTATCACACTACATACATTACTTTGCAGCCCATGCATATTTTTCGCTAGACCTAATTTTCTTTAGCAGTTCTTTGGTTCGACATAAATAGTCGAACATATTTTTACATGTAAAATGTCTGTAATTAAATTCAACTATAGCAAGTCCTTTCACAGATTCTATTGTAAGTCTATTTCTTTCCTTGGTCCACTGAGCTTGTATTAATGAAAAGAGCCTTTCAACACTGACATTGTGACCTTGAATTGCAAACGGAAACTGAGTCAACTTTACAATTTCATTGTACTGTTCTTCACGCTTGCAGAATTCAATGTAGTCACACCATTTTTTCTGACTTGACACTTCTTTTCCATCATATGAAGCAACAAATCTCTTCAAGTTGGAAAATTGGTCAAAACAATTGCTGGCATCAACTTGCACACCTCGTTCCATCAAGAAGTGTATACATTCTTCTACACTTTCCCAAGGAGGGTTCTTTAAGACCTAGTCACTTAAAACAGTAAAATTCATTAAACTGTTGCATCCACACGTTCAAATAGTCTAAACACCCTACATAAACATGGAATTGCAATTATCATCCCCAAAAGCAACACATTTATTTTGAAATCCCAAATTGTTTAGTGTTTTACTGACATAAGTTGAATAGTTTCTGCAGTTTCATTTCGTTTGCTCTCAACATTCACTACTTTAATCTGTAAACCTCCATTCTTGTAGTCAAAATATTGAATAAGGATAGGAAGTACTTTCACATTACCATAGTTATTAGCATCTATTGAAACACCTATAAAGGGAATATCTGCCATGGATTTGATTATGGTTTCTATCGAATGGGGAGCAAAAACAGAATTAACAACGGCTTGTGTTTTTGTGCGTCCACTCGACACTTTGGCTGCAATTTTTGAATCGCTGAAAATTTGTTTCAACAATCCAGGAGCACAGTCCATGGAATTGTAACAGTTGTGACGAACAACAATATGTAAGGGCCCCTTCAGCAGCACTTACACTGTCTTCCAATTCTGAATTTGGCTTGATAAAATAATCACTTAATTTTCCTATTGAACTCTGTCTTCTAACACACTTTAAATGCTTTTCTGTTTTTGCACGTAGTTCCAAGTCTCTTATCCCATGTGCGACCGAAACCTGTGTACCAGGACTGCATACAAAACATTCAGCCTCCCATGGCTCACGTCCAGGGCGAAAACATGGAAAATTTTCCCTATGATTATCATCGAAGGGGCACTTTCTTTTACCTTTAGACATCCTCCAGATAATCTAAAATAAATATAAGTAAGATGATATAAAATTATATCGTAATGTTTAGGTAGGCCTACATAACGGTTATGTCATAACCTATAACGTGGTATACATTTTAATTCTAATATAATTTGATAATTAATATCTTACTTACTTGATAAAGTCATTAATACTAATTAAAAACTAATAAAACTAAGGATGCGTCTTGATTTCCACTTCAAACACCACCACTATCATAGCACTAAGCACGCAGTAACGCCATTAACGCGAGGCAAGCATCAGCGAGAGAAAAAAAAAAAAAAAAAAAAAAAAAAAAAACGAGTGAGCGCATTTCGATTCGTTAGTATTGATTCAATTGTTTCATAATATAACCAATCTCCTGCATTCTTGTTTCAGCAATGTTACCAACATAGGAGAAACGCCTGAGGAAAAAATGTAAAATGCTCCTAAAGAAATACGGACAAAACGGGTTTTTTTCGAAAATGTATGCGGACAGATATTTTCATTATTAAAATGCGGACATGTCCACATAAATGTTGACGTATGGTAACCCTACGCTCAGAGAGAACACGAAGGTCATATTGTTCCCACTATCAGAACCTGATAAACTTGACTTACCCAAAGAGGTGTTAAGCAAAAATCTGTTTCTAAACTGTCAGTCATCATGGCTTTCTCTCTCTAACACGAACCGACAGGCTTATAACACAAGACTAATACATCTTTATTTTCTTTACCGGTTATAAGTCACTACACGATACTAGCGCCACTTGTGCAAACAGTCAAGTGTGGAATGACGTCATGTGATTGTACAACGTCCACGTGTTTACAGAGTGCGCTGCACAACAGAAAGTGTAATTGGATAATAGAAAATGACCAGTCGTTGAACCATATAGATTTTAAAGAGATTTTTAATACTGAGGATAAAATATTACATATTGCATGAAGGAAAATGTAAGAAATATATAGAATTCAAAAGAAACATTTAAAGAAAAAAAAATTCTTCCTATCGCACTCTATATTTATTTATAGCTATAATGTTATTTGACAACGCATGATCAACAGAATAGAAAACAAAACAAAACAAAAAAAGGTGTAATGAGGGAGTTCCGTCGGACGTGGTAAGTAAGCACCCAAAGAAAGGAATATATAAAGTATTCACTAGAGAATTATGCATAAAATAGTAATTTTAAGAATACTTATTTTGCTATCAATTTAAACATTTGATTGCCTCATTATGCTAACATCTGACAGTTAACATTTTCTTTCGCAATGATAACAAATTAAAGATAATCAAGTACTCGGTTTGTAGAGTTTTGTGAATCATTTCTCTCAAATGGAAGAAATAGTTTAAAATGTTATATAATAGCTTTATATGCAATCACTTTTATTAATTTTTTTTGGATTTATTTTTTAAATAAAAGTTACACAGTTATTAAAATATTAATGAAACAGGACACCATTAACATTCTTGCATAACTAATTTACAAAAAGTTTTTGCAAATAACCTAAACAGATTGGATTTATTCCAATACCCTTGGAGGGTAATGGATGGCAATGCTGTAGCCAATGAAGTTCTAACTGAGGCTCGGCTATTGCTGTTATCCTCCTGTCATGATCAGAGCTTTAATAGTTCAATAACACCTTATCCCTACACTGTCCTCTACAGATAACGGGGAAGATGAAAAGCATCCTTGCTTCACCCCTTTAAGCCAGTCCTTATATATATAAGGACTAAACAGATTTTAGGTTAAGGTAAACCTTAACCTAAAACGATTTACCTTTTTAGGTAAACCATAACCTAAAAAGATGTGTGAATACGATTTTAGGTTAAGGTAAACCTTAACCTAAAATCGTATTCACACATCTGTGACTATGTGACTATAACTATATATGTGACTATATGACTATATATATTTAGGTTAAGGTAAACCTTAACCTAAAATCGTAGTCACACATCCGTGACTATATATATATATTCTGTTTTACGCTTGCATGTAGACTACATCGTATTATATTATACAGGCTTTCTAACTTGTTCTCATGGAATAAGGCGGTTAATCCTTATTGCCACAGTCTCCCATGTTTGTAAATTTCGTTTTTTTCAGGATGCCTTGCCTGTTTTGCTGAATAAAAACTCCGAGCTTCCGAGAAGGGGGAAAAAAATTCACCTCCCTATGAAGCCGGCTGACTCACCTTTAGATGGAAAGCCTTGAGAAAGGTTCTTCACATCTTAGACGGCATTCGAATCCAGGTCTTTCCGATCAAAGAACATCATTGATACCGACTGAGATAAGGAGGTTCATTGTGACCTTCTACACAAGTTATTTCTTCTCCTGGCTGAATGAACATGACAGTACTTGAGCTATGAGTTGGGGTAACAGCATGAAACTTTTTGGAAAAAGAATAAACCTTTTGGGAGGGGAAAACCAAGATTAAGTGTGATGTTCGTTACCATTCTTAGGATATCGAAATGACCTAAACACCTAATCAATCGCTATTAGGAAACGGAAATATTCCAGAGATTGATTCTTTGAGTTGGCGTGGATACAGTAGCGGAAGATGACCTCGGGATAGCCGAAAAGGTCCTCCTCAAAGGCCACATTAACGACCACACATCATCTAAATGATCGTGGCCAAGCACCGATTCAGGAAATAAATTATCATTTATGATTTAGTACTTTAAGTGTAATAATCTTGTCTTCTTCCTAGAGTTAAGAAGACACACACACACACACACACACACACACACACACACACACACACACACACACACACACACACACACACACACACACACATACACACAGAATAAAATAGAATTTCTCCTTCAAAAAATCCATTTAATAGCACATCAACTTCGCAATTGCCACGAAAAAGTTCACAACTTCCATTAATTCTGCTCGACACAACGTACTAGTGCATTCTTAAAATAAATTAGTCCTTGAATGTCACATGAATGCTGTCTCATGTGATGAAATTTCTTCTATTTAGAGATCATTGTAATATTTAAACAGTATTTAACTTGATCAACAGCTACTGATATTTAGCCAATACTGCCTGTTTTCGACACAGTTAGATAAGAATAAATATGAATTAGATCATCTATGAATCACGTATATGACCTGGAGTTTAAGCCACTTAGGAGTACCAGTATATGACTATCTACGAAGCCCTGGTCAAAGGCCAATATGGGATAAATGTTCTTAGCATGATTAAAAGTAGCAATTAAAAAAAACACGAAAATCTTGAAAATCAATTTTTTTTTTTTTTTTTTTTGAGAAACATTTCAGAAGAAAAATCCAAGTTGGTTTAAACGTTTATTCCTATAAGGATCGGGCTGCAGTTAGTTAAATACATCGAAATGGTATCGCCGTTATGGGTATCTGAGAACTCCGTCACTTCCGCTCCCATTACTGCCTCTTAATCAAAGGTAACACTATCTTAACGCCACCTGCCGAGTATACATGGTCATTAAATAGTTGTTGTCTCCCGCTCCTTGGAGTATTCTGATTCTTTAGGGAATTATATTTCTTTCCGCTCAATGTTGTCTTAACAATAAAATCAAATTCAGAGAGAGAGAGAGAGAGAGACTATTTAAATGGTTATTCGTTTCTTAGATAAAATGTCAATCAGTTCTAACGAGATGCATGCTCAGTGTCATTGTTCCTATGATACCAGTTACTCTTAACGCGTTTGGAATGCAGTGGACAATATAGCTGTCACTCACATGCAGATTCTTTGGGTTGAAATGATAATTGCGATGACGCTACAGTAATAAGTCCTGATTATAGAAAAGCGCCTATAAATTAAATACGACCTTAGGGTTGAATAATAAAGAGAACAGACTGCTGAAGGTAAAAATAAGATATACAGGATTTAAGTATTTTTTTTAATGATTTTACCTAATCTACATGATTAAGCAAACAATTATAAGAAAGAAAGCAAATAATAATAATAATAATAATAATAATAATAATAATAATAATAATAATTATAATAATAATAATAATAATAAAGAAGCTGGTATATCGATAATATGCTTGGGAACTTTGTGTTGTAACTGGGGTAGAATATACAATTAAATTTCAGAATGTACGCACTCTTATTCTCCTCCGTACAAAAAAATGCTTCGTAATTCTTACTCTAATCTACAAGGAAATGCATTCTGTTTGTGAGATGTTGAAATGATAAACAAAGGCATGAAGCAATTGTAATATCACCACCACCAGCAATACGCAGATAGCTAATATAATTATCTATACTCCTTTAAGAAATTGCTTTAGTTGTTGCCATGACAACGAGACTAAAATGAGATTTCTATAATTATGCTCCTAAAGGGGATTTTCATTGTTGTTCATGGCAACAACTAAACAGATTTCTATGCTCCTTAAAGAAATTTCAGTTGTCATGGCAACAACTAAAGAGATTTCTATGTCCTAAAACAAATTTCCAATGTTGTCATGGCAACAACTAAAGAGATTTCTTTAACAATGCTCCTTAACGAAATTTCAGTTGTCATGACAACTAGAGATTTCTATAACTATGTTCCTTAAAGAAATTTCAGTTGTCATGACAAGGAGACTAAAATGAGATTTCTATAATTATGCTCCTGAAGGAAATTTTCATTGTTGTTCATGGCAACAACTAAAGAGATTTCTATGCTCCTAAAAGAAATTTCCACTGTTGTCATGGCAACAACTAAAGAGATTTCTTTAACAACGCTCCTTAACGAAATTTCAGTTGTCACGACAACTAGAGATTTCTATAACTATGCTCCTTAAAGAAATTTCAGTTGTCATGACAACGAGACTAAAATGAGATTTCTATAATTATGCTCCTGAAGGAAATTTCATTGTTGTTCATGGCAACAACTATAGAGATTTCTATAATTATGCTCCTTAAAGAAATTTCAGTTGTCATGACAACGAGACTAAAATGAGATTTCTATAATTATGCTCCTGAATTAAATTTCATTGTTGTTCATGGCAACAACTAAAGAGATTTCTATAATTATGCTCCTTAAAGAAATTTGCACTGTTGTCATGGCAACAACTAAAGAGATTTCTATGCTCCTAAAAGAAATTTCCAATGTTGTCATGGCAACAACTAAAGAGATTTCTTTAACAACGCTCCTTAAAGAAATTTCAGTTGTCATGACAACGAGACTAAAATGAGATTTCTATAATTATGCTCCTAAAAGAAATGTCCATTGTTGTCATGCAACAACTAAAGAGATTTCTTTAAGAATGCTAATTAACAAAATTTCAGTTGTCATGACAACTAGCAATTTCTATAACTATGCTCCTTACAGAACATTTCAGTTGTCATGGCAACAACTAAAGATATTTCTTTAACTATACTCCTTAGAAATGTCTTGAGTTGTCATGGCTTGAAATTGATTCATAAATCATAAAATGCTACTTTGAAATCATTTAAATAATAGCTACTACATTATCTAGAACAAATGGGTCGGGAAGCTCTCGAAACCGAAGATTAATTTCTCGGTTAGTAATTAAATTATTCAATTCATTGGAACACTATTCAGATAGAAAGAGCTCCTCAGTTTAATATGACGGCGCTTGACTAGTAGCGGTGAATGATGAATGAAAGTACTCAACCCAAGCGTTATCTCTCCCCCCCTACTTGTTCCTGGGAGTAACCAGGGAGGGCTGTCAGAGCTACTAGACGTCAGCTTGTTGCGCACAGGACAAATGAATTTCCGCTGGCATGCACGAAGCGTTTGTGGTACGCGTACGCCATCTATCGGGAAAATTTTATTATAACATTTATGTTCAAGAATTCATTTTTAAAATATTCCTTACGTTAAGTGTTGTATTGTAATTCAATTATTATACTGCGATTCACGTCTAAAAAGAACGAGAATAATTTATAGGTATTTTTCTGGGAAAATTCCTATGTTACTCCTCTTAAAAAACTATTATTTTTACGACTATTTTGTCTGCTGTCGTTTAGGAGGTGCCCCTTTTTTTAATGTCATTGGCTTTTTATTATTTCCAATAATTGAATATTTCCAATAATTTTTAAGGTGTCATCTCTGGAAAGGGAGCCCGACATTATCACAATAACATTCTTAAAACAAAATCCGAATGAAAAATAAACAAGCAAACAAAAAGTCGATACCATTTAATAGTAAAAGATTTCATTTGCATTGGCTTACGTAATTTTCCTAAACACAGTATCAATTGTTATGACTCACCCTAGTGACGCACCCAGAGGAGGGGGGCCAAGGATCCCGGCCCTCAAAATAAAAAGGAAAAAACACTAGAAAAATTTTCAACAATTTTTTCCTAATTAAAATTCATTTTTTTTATTTATGTTGTGTCGTGTCTTCTGATTCTATACTACTTATGAATTAGCGATCACTGCAGTCAGTCATAGGTCGTATGCGATGCGTAGTGTGTATTCTCAAATCGTCTACTCAATCCCTCCCCCCCGCAAGATTAAATCCTGAGTGCACTACTGATTCACCTGTTGCCATAAAAAGCAAAACAAAACACTTGTTGAGATGATTTAACAGTTCTAACAAAGAAAGCATCGGCAATTGGATGGTTCTAGTTATTATAAACACTCTTTATTATTACAAAATATCATTGTTGCGATTCAATAATATGATATTTTGTAATAAATGTAGATTCTTGCTCAATGACTCAGACATTGTTGTTAACAATATCTGCGAATTTATTAATACACCGTATTAAGACGATCTTAATAAGGTGCATTGTAGATATTCTTTTCTGTTCAATTTTTCAAATATTTATTCTCTTTTGAACATTTAAAAAAATATTGCTTTTCCGTAGTAACATTCGTTGTTATCAGTATGACTTCACTATTTACACGTTTGCCAATTTTGACTTGCACAACGTTAGAAGCACAGAAGGTATTAGTGAGGGGGGGGGGTGCCTTGAGGTGTTTTCTCTATTTGGGCGGAAATCAAATTTCCATCTCCGCTGCGGTGTCAGTCATTCAATCAGCAACTTAGGAATGCCAGCTGATATTCACGTCTCCCTCCACAGCTATGTTATTGGCTGAATAACGAACCGCTATTCCCCTTGTCGTTCATTCATCCGTCCCCCGTACCGCTCCTCTAAAACGACACGTGCTCTGCTCTTCCTCCCTCCCCCAGTTGGCATGGCAACGGATAGCTAATGACTGTTTTGTAGTTGTCGCTAGTTGCGTGGCCATACCATTAGGGACGCGGCATTCTCGTTCACATGTCGGTGGGAATCTGTGCCGTCAGGGTGGCTGTTAATGGAGTTTCGTATCGGAAATAATTACGGTTGATGATTCGGAGAAACAAAATACCGTGAAAGAAAGAAGGGGGGTTGCGTTTTCCAATGGCTTCTCGGTTAGTAGAATCATAATAGGAAACCCTTAACCTTAGGGGGACTTTAGAAGCGCTACGATGTGTTTATTTTGAATTCACTGCTAGCAAATCCTTCTCTGATTTCTTGCCAGATATGAATTTGCTTTAAATAATTTATCAGTCAGTATCTTGGGGCTTTCCTCTCTATATTATTAAGTACATACTCCTATTCGACCTGTTTTATTCGTTTGTCTGTTGGTCCGTTGTATTCCAATTACAAAATTTGAATTCTGTCGAACCATTTCGATTCTGGTGTAAACTGAACAATTTTTATAGTGAAATTATTTACTTTTTTTTTTTTTTTTTTTTTTACAAAAAACAGAGAATTATATGTTACAAACAGAATAAACAAAGAAACAAAAATAAAGAAAATAAATACATGCATTGTCTAAAGCAGGGATTCTCAACCTATGGTACGCGCACCACTGGTGGCACGGTACACTGGTGGAAAAGGTTGAGAACACCCTGGTCTAAAGCATAATCTAAAAATCGCTCTAGAATCGACTGCAGTGAAAATGAAAGATGTCAAAGATTTTCGTGTCATTCATTTTTTTAAAAACGAGCCTCAGTAGCTCAGTCGGTATAGACGAAGTTCTTTGGTAGGAAAGACTTCGGTTCGAATCTCGTTCAAGACAGAAGGAACCTTCTGGTCTCTTTCGACGAAAGGTGAGTTAACCGATCTCATACGGAGGTAGGTAGGTTTTTTTTTTTTTCCACCTGGAAACTCGGGTTTTTCTTCCCCCAGAATAGGAAAACTGGTCCCGTGAACACACGCATCTCCAGGCATAGGACACACCCCGGGAGGCATAGGGTCAACCACCTTTTCCTCAAGACGGTCGCGGTTGTGAAGTCCACAGCTAAAGAACCTCAATGGTTCGTGAAAAGCTTAAGACAAGACCTTTTTAAATGCGTCTAGATAATCATTAGATTACCATTTAACGAACTTTATCACCGTTATACTATACTATACCATTGCAAACTCACTTGTTATTATTGTATGTGGAAAAAAAATCTGATGTACTGATAATTTTTTATTTTTATTTTCAATATCCACTAAATATATTTCAGCATTTTTTAATCAAGCAGGTAAAACTAAGAAGTTAAAATTCTGTGAGCATTAAAACAGATGACATCATCGGTGATCAATTCGAGTTGTCTTGGTACCATACCGACTATAACAGGGGGTTTCTCAGGAAACTGTAATTCGCTCCTGCATTTCGAACTCGTAGTTGTCTTCAGATGGCAGGAAGTTGTCCGAACTACTTGCCGTAGCTAGTCATGAATTGTATGTACTTTGTACGTTTTCTATAGATTAGAGTTCAGAGTATTATTTCGGAGTTCTGAACAACTGTCAGGTCCATACATACGGAATTTATTGCAGAACAATCTTAAAAAAGTAGTTTCATTCATTACTACAAGTGTCCAAAACGGGAGTGATTAAAATGATTTTAGTTTAAAAAGTAGTGCGTACTCTGTAATCCTAATATACTACGTAATGCTTAGAAATCCTATGGATACCTTTTTATTGTTAATTACTTGGTAAAAATGTAAACTGAAGTCCTTTTAAAACTTTTCACTTTACATTTCGTTAATAAGCAATTTGTTCTAAATGATGAATATTCGGTAAGTTATAAATTATAATCCACTTTTTGTCAGAAGTTGTCATGACAACGGATTATTATATTTAAGTTAGAATTAATGTTTTTAAAGGATAATCAATACATTATTCAGATTTTTAATTTTTAACGGGGCTGTGAGCTGTTTTTATCCGGGACATACGACCTGCTATACAGATCATCATTTGCACTTCAAATTAAATTATCTTTTTATCCCCCCCCTCCCCCAATTTACAATTTCAAATAAATTGAAATGTGATTACTTTCAATCTCAATCAAAATCTTCATCCATCAGCGCATCCAGTCCAATATAATTCTTCTAAATCTCCGGTCTGCGTCAACGTGCGACGCTTCTATTGACATCCATCCTCGTCTGCGGAGCACATGGGAGAGTAGCAAACATCGGACAGATATTTCAGCGTCCGCAGAGTTTTCCGTAACCCTCCTCGTGCTCCGCTAGACAACGGGGGGGACCAGACCAGCAGACTTAATAAAACGCTGTCATTCACTAGTTTTCTGCCTCAACAGCCCCTTACAGCTCGCGGGCTCAAACGACCTATCCGCTACAGTTGTTGGCTTCTTGCTTGTCTTCCGTCAGTGACATATGACTACGTCTGAAGAGAAAACGGTAGCACAGAAGGTGGATTTTCTTTTTTTACGGTCGATTTGTTTTCTTACTGCGCGAGAAAATGTTACGCAGACTTAAATAAACCAGAAAAAAAGACAAAAAAAAAAAAAAGAAGGTATGGAAGTCATGTTCTATGGCAACATAAAGATTCATCGGTCTTTTTTAAAAATAAATCTATTTTGGAGACTTCTTAGCTCGGTCAATATCGGCAGAGTTTGAATCCCGTTAAGGTGAAATAGTCCTTTTTTTTTCTCCTGCGGATGCTCTGGTTTTTCATTCCGCAAAACATACAAATTCGCCAGAAGAACATACGCAATTAAGAGAGACTACACTTTCCTCACTGCCTTAATTGTTAAGTAATAATTCAAAACAACCCAACTTTCTTTTCCCGGAATTTGAAGAAGATCTTACTAAAATATATTTGAATCTAAATTCTCATACAGTCAGCAGGAAATTCAGCAAGTTGAGTGATTTTGAAAGAAAAGGTAATATCAGGATGAGAAATATACTGGAGTGCTGGAACAAAACACTAAGCCTAATCCTAATGGCTGCCTAATGTTAAAATGTAGGCAGTGGAATGTAATAAACTGGCAGTTGGCTGAGTTCCAAGTATTTTTTTAAGTATTAATTGTAATTGTCCGGAAGGAATATTTCAGTTAATTCAGGTGCAAACAACTGGTCGATAAATTGGCTATCGAACAAGTCGATTAACTTGTCATATTTCAGCATGCTTGTTCTTGTTCTTCTGTCTTAGGTCATAGGAATTGGATGATGTTGACATTTTCTTGCATATTTTTTAACATTTCCGTTACATATAAATATGTATTCAAAATATAATTTCTTTGTTATTTATCAGTTTCCAGTCTATATTTCATTAGGATTAATATAATGTCATGAAAATAAAGTAAAAATAATCATAAATCTTACACAGTTAATATTTAAATATTCCTTAATTCATACACCAAACTTCGAAAAGTATAAATTTTTTATATTAAATATTTATATTAGATATAGGGGGTACAATACCTATTTTAGGGCTTCCACGGTAACAAATGGCAATGCTCTAGCCAGTGAAGTCTTAACTGAGGCCCGGCTATTGCCGTTACCCAGCCATGACTAGAGCTTTTTAGCTCAATAACACCCCATCTACACAGATTTTATTCATTCAGATGACGGGATAAAGAGTCGAGGACTCAGTCCATCGCCCAGTTCTTTTAAGAACTTAAGATATTAGATATATAAATATAGTGCGAGAGTCCTTTTTAGGACTTCCAGGGATGGTAATGCTGTAGCCAATAAAGTTTTAAGTGAGGCTCGGCTATTGCCGTTACCCAGCCATGACTAGAGCTTTTAGCTCAATGACACTCCATCCATACCGATTCTTTTCGTTCAGATGACGAGATAAAGAGTCAAGGACTCAGTCCATACCCCAGTTCTTTTAAGAACTTTAAGATATAAATATAAATATAATATAATAAGTCTTATAGAGATACAAATATTTCTTATATTTTCTCTTTTCTACAATCTTTAGCATCCAAGTTTTTCCTAAAGACGTCTACACACTCCCAACGATTTGGTTCAGCAAGCTGCAGCATACGCGGCAACGGACATATTCAAATATAGAAGACCAAAAGCTATATTAGCCTCCTATTGCGATGCATAATCTCCATGTCCATTCAGGTCGAGCAAACTGCTCATAAATTTTACCCTCACTGTAACCACAACAGATAGCGGGGAATATGAAAAGCATCTTGTTTCACCCCTAAAGACATAAAGGTCAATTGTCAATATAATAAGTCGAAGGACCTTGGGGCGAGACCCGAGGCGGTGATTAATACTCTTGGAGGGTAATGGATAGCAATGCTGTAGCCAATGAAGTTCTAACTGAGGCTCGGCAATTGCTGTTACCCTCCTGCCATGATCAAAGCTTTAATAGCTCAATATAATAAGTCTTTATATTAAATATTTAATTTCTCTAAATTGGGTGTACGAAGTATTAAAAATTAAATAATTAAATTTAAAAGTTATTAAATAATTAAGTAAAAAAGGTATGATAAAGTATTAAATTTAAAAAGTATCATTAAAATATTAAATAATAGTGCTTATTAGGCTTGACGTCATTAGCTAGATTAGTATCTTATTCTTCTTAAATGTATCTTGCGTAAACAAAGCTAATTTAAAAAATGTTTCAAGTATTTAATAGTCAGCAAATTAAATAAAATATTCGCAACATTTTCATATCGAAATCATAATTAGATTGCTAATTTGGTTAAAAAAAATACAATCCAGAAACATCCTAAAGTATCATCGAACATGACAATGTAAAAAAAAAATTAGTCTGACATATGCCGAGTTTGTACCCGTATGTACCACCCATATCCATGCCTCATGGGTGACTGTCGCCAGCTTCTATAAGATAACACAGCGGGAAGCCAGTGGTTTCCTAGGATATTTGATAAGAAAAAATAGCTCGGCAAGAGTGTGGTGTTGAAACAGAGATTAAATTACACACAGAACACTTCATTCTAACATAAAGGCGCTACTATCTGGACAATTGCACAGATACTTGAGGTATTTGTGTAACACGTACATATCGAAAAAGGATAATGAAAAGTGCGTATTTACCCTTGAATCATCTTAAATGTTGGACTAAAATCGATTGTATAGCGATCTGGAAGTAAAAATGTGATAAACGGGTAGTTCATTGTGTTTAGTCTGGTTCTTTTGACCTGAAGCGGAATGCGGTGTTGGATTTTAATTACGAGTGCATTCATTACGTTCATCAACTCAACTGCAAAACCTTGTCCTATATGTAAGTAATAACAATAGTTAATAATTTTCTGTTAAGAAATAATCTGGCTAGTGACCCCTTCCGGTCACTACCCAGACTGGTATCTTTTAAAATGGTCTGGGTACTGATCCCTTCTGGGTAGTTGACCACCTTCCCATAATGCATAGTATCATACATGTCCGCAAGGAGATGTGCTTTGCATTATGGAGAATACTAAATAATGTGATCAGAACTTACTCCACCTTTGTCACGAGTTGCCTCTGTCCTGAAAGGTTGCTTACGCTTGGATCAACCGAAACTTTTATAGTTTCTATATTCGGCACGAAACTCTTGTAGTTTCTATATATTCTGCTTTGAAATAATGTTGGATTCAATATCCACTTAATTTGGATAATTTTGCATCGCCGAAGTGAAGCCTCTTGGTTCTTTATTTCAGTAAGCTATACTTCTTTTGCAATGCCTGACAGCATTCTGAAGTTTGGATAGGTAATGGGATCATTTCATTATAAAATATGAATGAAATTAAAATATAATTTATTATCTACTATAAAGTAATACTAAAAAATAAAAAAAGTTATCAAATATATAAAATTATTTTTATTTTGGGAAAATTTCATGAGTTTTTTTTTAAATATATTAATACACCATTTTTATTTTAATAAAAATGTAATATAGGTGTTGGAAGTTTATTTTGCACTTCGTTAAACAATATAATAAATTTAATTTAATCTTTATTTGCTCAGCTCGGCCTTTTCGTTTAGATCAAGTGTGTAGTTCATTTTTGTGAACTTTCCTCATAAGTGATTAGCAAATTGTTTAGCTAAGCGCAAATTATAGTATAGTATATGTTAGCTCAGTTATTATCGGCAAAGCATCTCATAGAGGCACTTGATAATAAACTACAGCAGCAGATACAGAATAAACCCCAGACTGGGGCAAGAATAACACACTCGGTGGTGGGAATAGCTTATCCCCCCCCCCCTCACCAGCATGGCTTTGCCGCGTACGCGGACCCTTGGAATCGAAGTGGAAGCTGATGTTTGGCCAAAGCCCTCATCGAAAGCGTCGGCGCTGAGCAGATTTTTGGGTTTACTCCCTTTGGTGGTGGCCGCTTCCAAGTAGTAGTAAGGAGTGAGCAAACAAGAGACAAACTACTTGCAGGATTCGAATGTAATGGAAAAACAATAGTTCCATTTTTGGTAGGGAGCATTACCAAACTACTTAGAATCCCCAGATTCCCTTTAGAATATATTGAAACAGATGTAAAGATCATCCACGAAATATTCGGGAAATGGGGCGTTATACACAAGGTGGAAGTCCTAAATGACGCAGAAAACCCCAAATGGAAGTCGGGTGAAGTCCACATCTCCCTCGAGATGAAAACGCCCGTTCCCAACTTCATTATTATTGGATCCGCCAGAGTAATGATAAATTACCCTGGTGTAAAAAAACAATGTTTTAGATGTGGTGCTTTCACTCACCTTGGGGCGGACTGTCATAGAGTGAAATGTAAAAACTGCCTCAAAGCAGGCCACAACCAAGACAACTGTGAGTCAGCTTGCCTGAAATGTGGGGTAATTGACCACAAAGTGGACACATGCCCATCCAGAACCCTTGCTGAGAGGATGGGTGGTGCAATCACGCCAGCAACTCCACCAAGCAATGGAAATGACACACCACAGGAAGCTTCTCCTCCTTTCGAGGCTGCTCCTGATATAACAGAAATCTATACCTCCACGTCTAAGAAAAACCGAAAGAGGAAAAAAACTTCCACAAGCAGTAAAATCCAACAAGAAGAAACAGTCGCTATTGAAACCATCAATACCAATATAGATACTAATACAGATGATATAGATAGGGAAGAAGGAAAGATGGAGGTGAACACCAACACTTCCAAACGGCCATTAAGCCCACAGGAAGAAGAGTTGGTAACGACCAAAACAGCAAAAGTATCTGAGACCGCCCACCCAGAAGTCCCTCACGCGAAAGCAGGGGAGACACTCAGCCATCTCATCAGAGGTATCCCAGGGATGGCGGAAAAATTCAAAGAAGCGATAAAAAAAATAGGAGAACCTGAACTCCTCCTCACAGGAGAACATGGATCTGACATCGTCAGTGCCAAATGGGGTGACATTTTCGTTGATGACATCAGCAAAATCACCCCTGAGCAAGTAGAGGTAGCCCAGGATTTAGACGAGGAGGCAGCTTCGGCGTTCTTCATAGCTCTCTGCAAACTAGACATGGCCAAGGGAAGTGAGGTGGCCAAAAGAATAATAACTGCCCACAACAAAAGAAAGACACAGTAACCACCTTGTGGGGTTTCTGTACACAGCTTCACCGGTTTCAGCTATCACAGGTGGGGGAGGACCTGAGAACCCGAGCGGCGAAGGCTTACAGCGAGGCGGTGCAGTTCCTTGTGAGCTGCATCACTCGGGCCAGATCCTTCCTCCACCTCTAAGTTTAACTTTCAATTTTTGCTTTTCTGTGTACTTTTTTGTTTTTGTTTTGTTACATGTTTCCTTTTTAGGATTTTTCCTTTTTTTGTAAAGTGAAAAATCAACGACCGTTTTAGAAACGCCCCTGGGGGGCAAACAGCTAAAACAGGTCAACTGAGGCCTCTTTAACCTACCCTAGCACTATGCACTCTATCTTTATTTCCTCTCCTACTATCTGCTGACTCTCAGCCTACCTTACTCTACAGGCCGATGATGAAGATTTGTTGAACTCACAAATTATTAAGTGTGAGTGTGAGCAACAGGTGGTGCAACCACCTTGCCACAGTCCTGAAGATATTTTCAGGCACAAACTTCGTTTGCTCACACTTGGATAAAAGAATTAAACTAAATTTATTATATATTATATTATAAAAGTGTAATAGATTTATTAATCGCTATGTTGTTTTTAATCGGATTTAGAATTTTAATTGAATTTATAAAAAGTTCTAGTATTTTTTATAAATTCCAGTACTATTTATAAATGTTTAGTGTTCTACTACGTTCACCAACAGATCTAGTACTTTCTTTCTTCTGAATAATAATAACAACATATGAGTTAGATATATGAGTTTAATATTTTTCTCTTCTCCCACCTCCCCCATATGTCATTCAGTGACACAAGAATATGATTTCTCTTTTTTTCCTTCCCCTCTCACTATTCGTTAACCTTCTCCCCCCCCCCCCCCAATCCCGTACTCACACAAACCGACCGGTATTAGCCAATGAAAAAAATATATTATTCGCTATTCAAACCTTTAAAAAATAGTTATCAAGAGCTTGATAGAGAATGGCAACTATTAAAGACTGTGTAGACGCATCGAAAAAAAGTCAAGAATTCATGTTTTGTTTTGTTTTTTGAATAAAGTTTTTGAAATGAAAAATGCTGTAGGAGAACAAATATTTCCTAATTTAGCAACATTGGTTAATGCTGCACTATGCCTCCCTCATTCATCAACAGCGACTAAAATAATATTTTCAGCTGTGACAATAAATAAGAACAAAATAAGAAATCAATTACAAACTCCCTTGATGAATGGACTCCTTTTGACAAAAGAAAAATTGAAACATTCATCAGCTGCAGATTTTACTATTTCTGAAGAGTTAATTAATTTAGCAAAACCTGCTAAAAAATAACGAATAAATACTTCCAGTATTTTTCTTGTGAGTGGGAAGCCTTTATATATGTAAATAGCATATTAAATAACTGAAAATTTAATGTTACATTATTTATATAAAATGTTACATAAAAATTTTGTACTTTTTTTTTCCTTTTTCGGATTTAGTACCTTTTTTTCCCTGCATAAGTTGTTACAAAATATTTTTGCTGGGTGGTCACCTTGATTCACAGGAATCTCTAAATGTAATGGATTATGCTTTGAGAAATGCAGTTTTTTATTTCAGGATCTATAGCAAATTGTTCGTTCTGAAGAACCGGAAGATATAGTCACGGGGAAAGCTATTACAGACAAGAATTCCAGATTTGTTCCCTGTAGAATAATTCAGCTTCGATATTTTTCGAGAAGTATAGTTATTTATTTGCAAATTAATCCAGTCTTCGATCTGTTAATTTTTTAAATTGTTTTGGTTATTAATGACACATAATGTCATCTGTGTCATCTGAACAACATATTGAAATGCTACTAAGTGTATTTTTTATGTCTCCTCCCACCCTTAAATCCCCACATTGGTTTACTTCGAAGTCGGATATTTTTGGCGGGGCGTCTTTGTAGTAGGAAGATAACGCAACAGACAAGTTTTATGAGTTTGATTGTTCAGTATGTAACAATAAATTGCCCATTGTTACGACATAGGTGAAAAAGAGCAGATAACATAACGTAGATAAGACAGAGAACTACCAGTATACCTCCATAGCTCTAGAAGAGAGAATTCGTTTAAATTACTAAGTTATTTCAAAAACCTTTAAAAACTATAAATAATTCTGAACGTACTGAAACCAATACTCAATCGAATGGTAGCTATTTATTTTCAAGTTTTACTTTTTTTAAATTAAAAACAGTGCAAGAATTTTGCTTTTTTTTTGTTTCAGATAATCTGGATGCGTTCTGTAACCTATCGATCCCAGTGACACCTAGCGGATCATCGTCATGTGGAATTTTAATGGCCGCTTCGTTTAATGAATACTTCAATTTTGTGAAGTGCAGCTTAAATCTGTATTCGGAATTGCCCGAGCAAAGAATAATGTTTGCCATCCGAAGTTTTGAGTTCGAGAAGGCTACAAATGAGTGCAGCACAATTAAGGTAAGAGAAAGTATTGGGGAAATATTTTATAGAAATATTATATTATATTTAAATAAAATAATAATTTTTAAAAAAAATATTAAGCAAATTTTAAAAGAAATATTTATACGCAAGCATACACGTGTATAAAAGCACATATATAAATTTCAGAATTCTTTGTCATATACACCCTTTTGAAAAAAATATAACAAAAGGTTAGGCTGATGTAAACAAAGAAACATCAGGATAAATTCAGATAATTATCTAGATATGCTGAAAACTCAGATGATAACCCATTAATAATGACTCAGCCAATTTCATGTAACAATGAATCACTTCTGAAAACCAGATTTTATTAATAACCACATTATAAATCATTTAACAATAAATTAAAGTCGGTATCATTCAACAATGTACAAAAATTGTTGGCATATTTTTTGGTTTACAACTTTCCACTTTGCATATATTATATTAAATACCATTAAATCATTGCTGATTTTTCTCTTTAGTTATACTCTCAAAGCACCAGTGCCGAAGAAGTATTGTGTGAGAATTACCTAGACATGTTAGACAGTACTAAACAATTCTCATCCATTGGCAACACGACACTAATAATCGAAACATCATCTCCAATAAGATTCGATGTCTTCTTCACATCTTATTCTCATTGTAAGTGAAACATTCCAATAACATCAATATTTTAAGATTTTTTTTATTAATAAATAAACAATAATTGATGATATATGAATCTTTAAAATGCTAATTTCAGCCTTCGATGGACCAAACAGCTTTCGCTGCGCGAATGGAAGATATATCTGGAACAGCTGGCTTTGCGACGGCAGAAATAACTGCGGTGATCGGAGCGACGAATCTCGGGACGAAAACGGAACATGTTTATTTACAATGGGTGAGAAATGAACTCGAATTTTAATATGTTTTGGAGCCAGAGGAATGGATTTAGGGATTTGTTTTATTTAGTTAAATCTGTTTTTTTTTTTTCTTTCGAACTAGTGAGATTAGATTCTAATATAAAAGATTTTTTTTTTTTTTAATTTTTAGCTCATTTTAGGTTGAATAGTAACTAAGATTCCTTGATTTTTGCATTTTTCGACAGAGAAACAAAATATTGAGAGTGATCACTCAACCGCCATAATTTACGGAGTTTCCATTTCCTGTTCCGTCATTGTGGTGTCTGCCGTTCTCTATCTGCTCTTCTATCTGAGACGATCTCGACGTTGGAAGGTTCCCCATTTCAAAAGTAAAGCAAAGAACAAAAATGAAAGTGAAAATCAGTCCTGATTCTGAATGAATAAAGGATTTTAAAAGACTTTAAAACTATTCAAATGTAGTGATATGTATTGTAGCAGCTGAATGTTATGCAAACAATACGCTCAAGTTATTTTCATACAGAATTAATTGCGAGGCTTCCTATTGTTTAAAGAATGGAGTTCAACAATGACCGGAAAAAAAAAAAATCTGCGTATTGGTTTGTGTTATTTATGATACATTGTTAGTTTAATTTATTGTGATAGATTGTTAATAATTTAATGTATTTTACTTGTTAATTTGATGTTGTTTTCACCAGTATTTTTCGAATGAAATGTAAAACCCGATATGGGTTCAGTAAAAAGATTATTGTGATAAGAAGTCATTTTTATAAATTACTTCATGAACTTTATTATTTTTAATAAGCCAATTTTTAGCAAATAAAATGTACATTATTTATATATTGGATTATGTTCTCTATCAAGTTCCACGAAATCAGATAACCTGTGCTCTGATCTATATAGTGTCTGACTAATCTCCAGTAGAGATAATACTTTTATTTAGAAAAAAAAAAAAAAATCCTATAATTTGTTTATAAATAATCAATTTATTATTATTTTTTCTATGACATCTCCAAGGAGTCTAAAGACATAAGAGACAATTCATTTATTTATAAATAATACTTTCGTTTATAAATAATATAAGCGGTACGCAAATCCATTTTGTAGTATTCCGATATATATTAATTAGTTATCTTAATAACACAGCTGGGCGATGGTCGATTAGATTGCACTAGCACGATTGAGGTACTGAGGTCACCTTTTCACCTACTGCAGCAAAAATCGAACCGAGATCTCTCAAGCCAGACTGCGTCATCGCTTACGAAGGAGACTGTAGGAATTAGTACTTACTAACCTATTCCGTCAGTTTTGATTGGAATATTTGGTATGGTATAATGTGAATCTACATACAACCATAAAAACACTAAATAAGTCGTATATACACGAGACCGTTTTTTTATTTAAGTTTTATTATTATTTTTAACAGCTAAGCTGATGTCACATAAAGAGAGTGGCAAATAAATCCATAAAATAATCGGACAATACAAAAAATATTCACACAAACCTTCAAATATCTTTGAATATTAAATTCTATAGATAATAAACTTAGTACAAGAATCAAATACAGTGTCATTTAATATAATTTATTATGTTTAAAATTAAAAACACATCGATAGACGAAAGTTTTTATTATTTATTTGTATGGAAAAGACAATAAAAATAATTGCAATTTGTAAAATTGTAATAATTCAAAATAAAATCCTTAGGAAAGTCTTTGTATGATTTTGAATAACATTCGAAACGACTTGGCTCAAATGGGAATTCTGGATTGGATTGGATTAAAAGAGCGAACAAGGAAGAGTGGAAGCGGATATTAACAGCAAAGAACCAAATGAGGTGCAATGAGCTGGTAGAGGAAGTTTTTTGGTATGAGAAGTTCAGAAATGATGAAAACTGAATGCGCAAAATTAAATATATTATTAATACCTAACACTTCCGAGGAATCCAAGGACTCATCGAGGGATGGCACCTACTCTTCCACTTTCCATCTCCACTAACCTCACCTACCTTCATCTACACCAACGCCATCTACTGCCGACCACCCTCACTAGTATTTTTACAGACATTCATGCCCACGGCGGGATTCAAACCCGCAGCAGCCTTTTGTTTGGGGGGGAGTTACGCTAACCACTCGGCCAACCAAGCCGGCATGTCACATTTTATATGCAACCATTAAAATGAAAACATCTCTTGGACTTCAGTACTTAAATAACAAAGATGAAAATAATATCAATGAGGAGAGTCATGGATTGGCTATGCAATTTTTTATTTATTTTTTCATAAACGGTGATAAACAGTAAATATTGCGTCATGCTATCTTAGTTCAGACTTCTATCACCAAAGGTCGACGCTATATACCAGCGGTGTTCAACCTTTTCTTACTACGCGAGCTACTTTTCTATAAAAAGTTATTCGGCGATCTACTCTCTTATATGGATCACGTTCTCCCAACCTGATATCTGATTATGCACAAATAAACAACTAAAAATTAACAACTAAAAAAAATACACAACTAAAAACTTTATTTGTGTATTTAAAAATTTATTTATCATTTTTAATTATTTTTATTTTAATACAACAAAAAACAACAACAAATATATTGGAATAAAATATTTATTTCTTTATTTTGGAAAACCAAAGTTAGAAAAAACAACAAATTGATTACAAACTCACAAGTTACAGGAAATGCTGGTTGATTAAAAAAAAAAAATGCAGTTAATGTGAAATTTGGCATTGTTTGGACCTCGCAATATTTTCATAGTCAAGTTGATATTGTCGTGACGTGTTCTCTTGACGTTCGAATCCGCCATCTTGCTAAAAGTCACTTTCATAAAATAAAGGAAAACTAATTGCAAATTAATCACTGATCTAAGGGTAGAGAAATTTCTATTATACTGCGCCACTCTATCCTTAGATAAGTCTATATGAATTAGTAGGATTAATTTAAAATTAGTTAGCAGTCTTTTCATTCATTCTGGCCGATGGTTCTATTTTCTTTCTGGGATTCCCGCTAGATCCGAATTTTTGTGAACGGTGCAGTAAAAAGAAATTCAGGCAAACACAATATTTAAATTAACAAACAAAACATTTAATATATGGTTATATAACAAATACATGTATTCCACTTTTAAATATGACAACTCAGTCAAGCTAGTACATTAGGTCAAGTCATTCACAATAAATCAATCTTCCAAACTTTCACATACAAATTCACAGTTTCAGAATCACAAAGTTTCCTTACTCAATTTATTACAATAGAATTTCTTATTCAATCAGTTTCCATGTATCTCTCAGCTACACTCTATGATTAACTCATAACAGGCACTAACCACGGCAGATATTATTTCAATGTAACTATATTTTCATCTCTCACCTCGATGATATACTACAGTTAAATTAGAAACAGCGCAACGGAACTAATACTTAAATCTTCATACACCGAAATAAACTAATATGACTGTCCTTACCAGAAATAATCTTTAGTACTTCCAATATTTTGTGAGCACACTTTCAAATTGTATTTATCACACTTGCGAAACACTAAATAACTAAAACATTACTAATCGCGCTTCAAAAATCCAGATAACAACTATAAGGTACATTAATTATTCTTATTTATCATTCATCAACTAGTTTAACTCCGTACAATTCCCTTTCATGGTAGTACAGAAATAAGTCGTAATTCTAGACTGACTGGATTTATTCAAAATTTCTTCTTTGAATGTCCAGTTCTCTAAATTATCCGACTACGGCATTAATTTCCTTTTATTACCACTGCTGACTTTGCTTTCAGCCAACTATAAGATTCACTTATATAAAAAAAATATCCGCTTAACTCCTGCCCTTAAGAACCTTTTATTTACTTCTACTTCTTCAGTTTTCCTCCTTGCTACCATTTAGTTCCAAAGTTCCGTTCCAACTCCCTCTACGTATATATTTTCTCTTCTTATTCTGTCCACGCTCCCTTCACACGCGCTCGTTTATTTCACGTGTCTCTATGACAACCGATAAACGTAAACATTCTCGCGAATGTTACATTAGGCTATACAACTACATTCAGTTATTACATAACGTTAAACTTTCACAAAAAAGAATAAATAGAATATTTGCATTTCAATAAGTGCGTAGTTAAATTACAAATACAAGTTCTTATAATATTGACATAACAATAAATAGAATAACTTAATAATATTTAATACAGAACCTCTTTATCATTAACATTTTCTTTTGATTAAATAATTAAAAACTTGATATAATTAAGGCAGTTATATGATATCAATTATAATTTATGTTATTTATATTAAATAATATTTACAAATATAGTTCTTGTGACGGAAATTCATGTTTGGATTCTGAATCAAATAACATTTATTCTACTTCTACATAATCAGAATCCAACAATATGAAGACGTTGCCAATCGCAGACAATCACCCAAATGATCATTTGTAATTTGATTTCTTAATTGATTTTTTATGACGGTCATATTTGAAAAAGCGGATTCTGACAAGTATGTCGATCCGAAACACGACAGAATTTTTCGCGCAATATCAGTTAATATTGCGAATTTTTCATGTGCATACTTCCAAATGACTTCATCGTTTATTGATTTTAAATGTAAACTATTCTGAATGCTTATTATCTCAAGTTCTACTTCAGCTTGGTTTATATCAGACAGCCCACTAATTTTATTTGAAATTTCTGTGATGTTCAAGTTTTCTTGAAATGGATTATTGATAAAAGATACAATCATTTCAGTTTTATTAAAATCTTTAAATCTTGAATTTATTTCTTCCTCAACTAATTCTCTTTCACGAATAAATTCTTTTAAATCATAGCCAACCATTTCTTGATTTTGTTCAAAAACATTTTAATAAATATGGAAGATGTCTAAATTCGCGGTCATTTATATTTTTCTTTAATAAAAGTAAGTATTGTTGGAAAGTTTTTATTGAACTTAACATGTCAATTAAATTTTTATCTCTCCCTTGTAACTCTAAATTTAAATTGGTTATTTTCGTACAGAAATCTACTAAAAATGATAAGTGTAACAACCATCTTTGATCACTTAATTGTGGTTAAATATCTCCTTTTTCGTCAAGAAAAATTTTTATGTCGTTAATTAATACAAGAAATCTTTCTAAAAATCGACTTCTGCTGAGTCAGCGAACATTATTGTACAACAGAAGTTCCCTATCATCATCTGCCTGTAATTTAAATAACCGCCATTGCAGGGCTTTTCCTCGAACCGAATTTACAATTTTAAATGTAATATCCAAAACATCTTTCGTGTTTAATCTTTAACTACACAGTACTTGTTGGTAAATAATACAGTGGTACGTTAAAAATCTGGATATTTGTCATCGTTTTTACATAATGAAATGAAGCCTGATTTATTACCTATCATTGCAGGAGCACCATCAGTAGTAGTAGACACAAGTTTAAAAAGCGGATGTTTGTGTGTTTCACAAATTCATCACATGCCGTAAAAATGTCTTCTCCCCTAGTCCTTCCCAATAATAGTATACTTTTCAAAAGTTCTTCTTTACCTGAATAATCTTGAAATACCATGCGAATAAATACCATTAACTGAGCAATATCAGTGAAGTCGTTTGAATCAACACACTGGTGAATGCCTGACATTAACCTGGCCTGGAAACTTTTCTCCGGTAATTGGAACTCTTCCTTTCGGCAATTTGAAACCTTGTCTGCGGCCTAGAAGTAGTCTCTCTCTAGCGACGTCTCGAACCGAGAAGCTCCTTTCTGGAAGCGGCAAACTCCTCTCTGAAGCAACGTGGATCCGGGCAGTCTCTCTGACGGTGACTCTGGACCGGGCAGCCACCTCTCTGACAGCAATTCTGGAACCGGGACCCCCTTCTGCTTGCTTCAGTACCTTTTTATTAGGCCCTATTCTGAGACCTCGCATGAAGTTTGGCAACTCCCAAAGAATCGGTGTGAGTCTTTCATCTTACGTTTCGAGTTCGGCACGCCTTTTGTTCTCCTCCGCTTTCTTTTGATTGAAAGTTGTGGGCCATCGGAAAGTTGTTTGAACTCTTTCTGACTGACTTCGGAGATGTTTACACTTAGAGCCTTTCTCATACATACAAGTTTCAATAACAATCTTTCTAATGTACAGCTTCGGCGACAAAAACATTGCCTTTGTTTTTAACACTCTAACATATTCTTATTAAAGCAGTATAAACAGTTAGCTTCAAAAGAGGTATTTACAAAAACATCTAATTATATAATAACACATGAGACTTCACCTAAGTAAAAAATCGATGAAATGTGCTTTGGAATATTTAATATTTAAGCTACAATCGAGTTTCGCTGTCTGACTTCCACTGATCCAAATTAATTCATTTACCCGGACTTATAACAAAATTACTGATTTGACAATTTTAACGAAAAATAAATAAACAACAGCAATACACTTAAATCGAATTAAAAATAATACAAAATAATGATAAATAAAATATTATGTTTTCAGTTTTAATTAAATTTGTAAGGAGGAATACACAAGAGATCGACCAAAATTCTCACCGCGATCGACCGGTCGATCGCGATCGACGGGTTGAACATCCCTGCTATATACAGTACGTGTAAAACTAATAATGTGTAATATAATTGCTTTATTATAGTTTAAAAGGATAACTATCCTTTAAACTATAATAAAGTAAAGATGAAAAAATGTATAATAAAATAAAAATGAGGCTTCATAAGTTCGGGAAAAGACGACAAGAAATTGTCGTTATCAGGATAAAAATCTACAGGGATAACGTAATTAGGAAAATAGCAAAATATTTAAGTTAACTAGCAACTTTGATGAAATGATAGTCATTTAATTATTATGACTTTCACTAGGGTATTCTCCAAGTATCGTACCTAAACGTACATTTTATTTAAACTTTTTTTCCCTTATCTGGGAAAACGAAATATCTTATTGCAAAGATCATACCCATATACATTTTGAAGAAGAAAATGTTCTTAAACATTTGAAGGTGTGTGTCAACTGCATGCGATTGTCAATTAATAAACCGACTGTATTCTGGCTATGGCGGTGGAAACTTTCAACCGAATTTTACAACTTAAACATTTTATTTTCAACAGGGTCTCTCTCTCTCTCTCTGTAGATCGGTGTGTCTTTACAGGTCGATTTGCCTGTTTGCGAGATGAAATGCCTAAGTTTTCGGGTGGAACCTCTTCAGCTCCATATGAGGCAAGTTAGCTCACCTTCAGTTGAACAGTCGTAATAAAGGTTCTTCGCATCCTACACGAGATTTGAACCCAAGACTTTCTAACCAAAGGACTCTGTCGTAAACAACTGAGCTATGAAGGCTCTGTTCTCTGCGTATCTGATCGTTAATTATTCAACTAAATACATAAAATTTTATCCGAAGTAATTAAAAAATAACAGCATAAACATTATATTCCGGGAACATTATACTGTCTGCCTGTTGCAAGCAGAGTTAAGTGATTATTAATTTGAGTGTGATGAAACTTATATATATATATGTAGAAAGTATTTTAAATTGGGTATAATAAATGTTAAAAATACCAAGAAATTTTAAACCTGGTTTTACTCCATTTCCCAAGTAAGCAAACAGACAAACAAGTCAAGTTTGCGCCTGCATGTAATGCAAGTCTAGCTGACCCTGCAGGTAGTGCAAGACCAAGGTAACTCATGGTAAAAGTAGAATAAGCTCTGATCACTAATCTTAATATTTACCCTTAATGCCAAAACACATCTCCAAGAAGGGGATGCATGATGTTTTGTATTAAAGGCAAGGGGCCACTACCCAGACCGGTTTCGACCTTTATTGAGGTCTCGTCAGTGGGAGCCAGGCTAGAAATATCAAGATTTTAGTAATACAGAGCTTATAAGTATTTTACCAGAACAAGTTACCATAAGGTGTTTTAACCTTATTGAATAAAAATCTCAGGATGAGATATAAATGTAGAATTTATATTTTATATATATATATATATATATATATATATATATATTATGTACTAATGTATATTGTATATTCTAAAATTTTCATAACACAATAATATGTCAAATAAAAACCTTAATCCTCGGAGAACAACAATAGATTCATTTGTTATTATGATTAATTCAAACAATAATATGCTGCAGTAACAAGTGGCGATTTTGAATGAAAATATAACTGTTGCTACTAAGGTTTCAAATTATGTACTAAATGTTCTTCTATTGATAAACAGTACTCTTTGTTCAAAAACAACGAGAGAATTCACACCACTCAATAGACTAGAGCTGTTACAGCACGTGACACTATGTCGCCAAAATGCCTATCAGTCACAATACAAAGGTCTAGGTTAACGTCAGCGCTTTATAATACGAGGTGTCGTGATGATACTGCTCACTAGTCAATCAGACTGAGAAGAGGGATCCTAACGCTATTTTACCACCGAGGTACTATGACCTTTATGTATTTATTGCGATGTATTAGTTTCGGTTTTATGGTCTTTATTGGGACGACAACGAGATGCAGCTCTTTTGTAACTTGTGAGTATGTTCAAGATCCTTTGATATGTATATTAACAATCAGATGACGTCATAGTAAATGATCATTGTTTAAATGTAGTCAATTATTGTGACTGTAGATAGCAATTTTTTTTATTGAATATTGAGCACATTCTATTTCTGATTTTCGTTTACCTCTGCTGCTAATTTTATTTGAAGTTTAATTTAGAAATACGGCATCGTGAATTCAAGATATAGTTAGTTTAATTCCTTAAAAAAAAGGGCAGTAAATCCTTGTGGAACAAGGAATGTATTTTTAAACCTGTTTGTACTGGAAAATAATCACTAAACCTAGTTTATTTATATTACTTTGACACACGAACTTACGTAGGAATGATGAAAGTTTGCACTCATTCCATGATGACCAATGAATTGTTTTTTTAAGCTATCAAATAACGCGATTTTCGTTTGTTTATGATAAGCCTAAACTTCGCCGTGTTTACACGTATTTCTATTGTGTGAACAGTTGGTAGATTGAAGGAAAATGATATCGTTGTTATGTAGCATAGAAACGAAAAAGAAACAACACTAAACGTGATATGTAATTAGAGAAGTTCAGGAAGGGTCTTAACAATCGAATTTATATCTTTTTTTTTTTTTTATTTGAGTTGTTTGTTTCTTAGCGAATTTTATTGTATTTGAAGTAAGTAAAAATTAGAAAAATTACTGTATTGTTATATTCTGAAATAACAATGAAATAGATGAAGAAATAATGAAATAACAATGAAATAGATGAAATCAACGAAGTCATTTTGGTTGGTGCATTTTTATTTAATTGAAAATTAAACTCATTAAATTGGAGAAAAATACTAATAACAATTGCTATCTTTCCCCATATTTTAATATTTGTTTTTGATTAATCACAATTTCTGTCAATAACACAATGACCTCTTCGTGTTTATTCTTTGGTAGCTAAAGCAGACTTTGGGACTACTTTTGGTTTCAAAGTCTTCGAAGGTAAGCGAACAAAGTTGAGTCCCTTCCAAACAAGGACATTCTGCACTGGCGTTAAAGATAACACGATTTTCGAAGTGACTTCTCAGATACCCATTATCTCGTTAGCAATATGTACAGTTATGACATACAGTATAAAGAAACTTCTAGAATAGGAAACTCCAGATAATTTCAGTTATAATTCATGAATTCTATTGGGAAAGCATTTTTAGCATTATTTCTGCTGATAGCATAGCATATAAAAAGGTTTGATTAAGTATTTAATTCCCCCCCCCCCTTAACAGTAATTGTCAATAACACAATCAGTTTATTAGAACTCTCCTCATGCATCTACCAAGGAAATCAGAACAATGTGGTGAAGGGTTGCAACTTATCTCCTATGTCAGTGGTGTTCAACCTTTTTTTACTACGCGAGCTACTTTTCTATAAAAAGTTATTCGGCGATCTACTCTCTTATATAGATCACGTTCCCCCAATCTGATATCTGATTACGCACATATAAACAACTAAAAAAAATACACAACTAAAAACTTTATTTGTGTATTTAAAAATTTATTTATCACTTTTAATTATTTTAATACAAGAAAAAAAAATATATATATTGGAATAAAATATTTATTTCTCTATTTTGGAAAACCAAAGTTAGAAAAAACAACAGATTGATTACAAACTTACAAGTTACAGGAAATGCTGGTTGATTAAAATAACCTATAAGTTAATGTGAAATTTGGCATTGTTTGGACCTCGCAATATTTTCATAGTCAAGTTGATATGAAGAAGTGGCTAATCGCAGACAATCATCCAAATGATCATTTATAATTTGGTTTCTTAATTGATTTTTTATGACGGTCATATTTGAAAAAGCGGATTCTGACAAGTATGTCGATCCCAAACACGACAGAATTTTTCGGGCAATATCAGTTAATATTGGGAATTTTTCATGTGCATACTTCCAAATGACTTCATTGTTTATTGATTTTAAATGTAAACTATTCTGAACGTTTATTATCTCAAGTTCTACTTCAGCTTGGTTTACCAAACAGCCCACTAATTTTATTTGAAATTTCTGTGATGTTCAAGTTTTCTTGAAATGAATTATTGATAAAAGATACAATCATTTCAGTTTTATTAAAATCTTTAAATCTTAAATTTATTTCTTCCTCAACTAATTTACAACACGTAGTTTACAAAAACAAGTTAAAGCACGTAGATAATTACAGAACATTAAAAAACGAACTCTGGAAAATATACCAACAACGTTAAAATAGCATTAACACTAATATACACATCACAAATCACTAGCATCCAATGCGTACATCCCATACATAAACGGTAGCAACAACACAAATATTGAAGGCTAAATCCCACTCTCTTCATAAAAGCTAACCCAAGCTTCGAAGTAGGTGGGATTTACTTTCCTCACTCATCTACAAGTAATCCTTATAAGCAAATGCAGAAATTTGTATGTATAATCACTCTTTCTCAAACTTAAAAAAAAAAATAAAATAAAATAAAATACAAAAATAAAAAATTATACAAAAAATTCTGCATAATCTTCATTGTTAATATTAGAAGAACATGTGTTGTAAATACATAATATAAAGACAAAAAAGTATTATTAAAAATTTTAATTGAAATCCAATGTAGGAATTGCAGCACTTAGTGCTGAACTATGTAAAATTATAAGGTGCAATGTCACACAAGATGTTTATTGTATGTATAAATATTTTAGCAATCAATAAAATATATATATTTTTATAAAAATTATTATATACGTTTCATAAATATTATATATATAAATAGTATTATAAAATATTAGGTGTGTTTTTATTTATAAAATTATTATAAAAATTAAGAAAATATTTTAACATAAGATTAAAACTAATACAAATATTTCATTTTATAACTAATTATATTAATAATTATTAAAATAAACCTAAAAATCATAATTTGTTAACTAATTTTTACATACAAATTCCATAATGAATTGAGTAAAAATATTTCTGAAACCTTGTTTTATAATTTTAATATATGAATAGTATTAGGAATCAAATAGGTGAAACACTATGGCAAATTAATAAAAATTTTGCACTTTGCTATCTTATTTGAAATAAGCTGCATTAAATATGATTAATATTTGATTTTATTATTATAGATACTGAATAATCACAATTTGTTTCTAAAAGGATAAATATGTAAACAGTTCAAACAGAACAGCTAAAATTCGACATTTATTTCTATTTTGTTTTATTATTTATTTAGCAATAGAAGACCAGACGGACAACATCCCAATATGTGAGTATATTTAAAATAAAATTATTTTAAAAAAATAATGCATTTAAATCTTAATATTTTAAGAAATAAAAATAGCTTTGCTGCTATGATAATAAATGTTTCCGTTTTGATTTTGTACGACTTTCGATTTTTTTAATACGACATGACGTCATTTTCTTTTAGATTACTTAGAAGACAGATGCAATGAAACTGAACACACAATTGAATACATCCTCGAAGCCAATGGTTACAGATCCTCCGGAATTCTGACGCCAAGTCCATTAAGTTTCTATTCTAGACCCAAAACCTGTCAAATCATCCTAAAACCACCAGCTGGATACGGAATTACTGTGTCAATTAGAAGGATTTCCTTTAACAATAAATATTATTGGTGTGATAACTACATTGCAGTAAGTTGACATCTTTTTCAGGATTTTTATTAGATTATATTAACAAAACTGTTTAATATAAATGTACAAAGTCGTTCGAAAAATTTAAATATTAATTTTTTTATGTTTACTTGTTTAGATTTTCAACGAAAGTGTGAAAGTTTGTGAAGAATATTATGACGTCAATGAGTCCATCTCATATTCCACCAATGGCAAGATGGTATTGTGGTATAAGGCTTCAACTGATGCTCTTGCTGATATGATTGAAAAAAAGGGTTTTGAACTTTCTTTTACTGCATATAGCGGTAAGTGAAAATTTTAGTTATAAAATTATAAAATCACATATTGATATTTTTTTAATTTAGGCGCTCAATAGGGCTATAATATATATAATCTAGCTGGAAATATTTGCCCAAATAAAGACAGAAAACTAAGTATTTGTTGAAACATTAAGATAATCCTCCCCCCCCCCCCCCCCACTACACACACACACACACTGCTGCTTTGCCAAACCTGCTTCTCCAGAGAGTTCGGTGACGTGTCCAGTACGCGGGAGAATCGATGGTGTTTGTCTTAAGCTTTAGATAATGCGAATTATGCTGTGAGAAATTTTGTGAAAATTTGTTCAAAATGGGGTGAGGTAGCAGAATTATAGATTAATACCAATATTATCGAAGGTTACTGAGATTTTTAATTAAAAAAAAGACAATTAAATAGCCACATAAACTACGCATCCTTTTTACCCGTCCATAATGATATTTCAAGCCTGATTTCAGTATTAAAATAAAAAAAAAAGCACTATTGGCTTTTCATAAAATAATTTATAGTCGGATAAATAGAACTGTAAAAAGAATCCTTGAAATATTTGATCCCTTGATGCTTTAAAATCACATAATTTTAAATGCCATATCACAAATTTATAATTGATAGTCTTTATAAGGACTGGCTTAAAGGGGCGAAGCAAGAATGCTTTTCATCTTCCCCGTTATCTGTAGAGGACAGTGTATGGATAAGGTGTTATTGAGCTATTAAAGCTCTGCTCATGGCAGGAGGGTAACAGCAATAGCCGAGCCTCAGTTAGAACTTCATTGGCTACAGCATTGCCATCCATTACCCTCCAAGGGTATTGGATTGGCCTTAATCCATCTCCTCTGATGATGATTTGTTTCAGTGAAATTTATTTAATATTCATTTAGAGTGAAATGAAAAGGTGTATTGAAAAACTTTGAAAATTTTATAGGTTACTCAAAGATAAAGCTTTTTAAATATTTATTAGTAATCAGTTTAAAGTTTAAATAAATAAAACTAAACCTATATATGATTTTTCTTGACAAATAGCTAGATCTCAGTACGTCAATAAAATAGCATGATACAAATTGCACTGATTCACACAGCTTTAGACAAGAACATGAAGTGGGACTTCCTCGTGATTTTTAACAAACATTAGAGGCTCGTTGTAAATAAATACCAATTTTTTTAAAGAATTTTTAGTGTATGGGCGATGACTAGTACATTAATGCGTTGATAAAAATTCAAAACGGAAGAAATAGAGGTATATCTATTTCTAACTTATTCGCAGATCCTACTATTGAAATATATGCAATTCTTGACATTTCACTAACATAGAAACTGTATTTATATTGCTGTATATTGTTTTTAAGCTAGCATTGTTAAATTGTCCTGTGCATAACTGTCTACGCTGTGCCAAGAACTTGCTGTAAATTCCTAATGCCATAATTATATTTGCCTTAGCAATCAGTTATAATAAATTGAGAAATGAAATAAAATGTATATTATTAAGTTATACCTTTAAGAAAAAAGATTCAGAGACTATATCACGAAAGTAAATATTGTACACCTGTATTTTAAACTTATAGGTTACATATATTAAACATTTTTTTAAAATCTTTTATTTTATTTATTTATGGATGATGGAAGGATGGATCAATCGACCGTGAGATGCGGTGATTGATTCATTCAATCCAATACCATTGGAGGGTAATGGATGGCAATGCTGTAGCCAATGAAGTTCTAACTGAGGCTCGGCTATTGCTGTTACCCTCCTGCCATGATCAGAGCTTTAATAGCTCAATACACCTTATCCCTTCACTGTCCTCTACAGATAACGGGGAAGATAAAAAGCATTCTTGCTTCGCCCCTTTAAGCTAGTCCTTATAAGGACTTTTATTTATATTTCATTTGTAAATACGGTGTGTTTATATTTATCTTTCGTTTGTAGACATTTGTAGATATTTAAGACCTTTTCAATGCTCGAGTTCAGTTTTATTTCTCACCAAATATTTGATTTTAAGATTATACTAAAATATTTGTTGTGAGATTATTTGGTTCACTTTAGCTTTAGTTAAGTTATTATTAATATAATCCGATTTAATCTCTTAATGAATTTTCTCTGCAGACAAACATTAGTCAAGTGAAACCAAATCCACTATAGGCCATTTGTTAAGAACGATTACCATTACTGCAAAAATAATATAATGGAAAACAAGCTTAAGAATAAGTATGGATAGAAATAGACAATGTCTTGTCTTAAGCTTTTTTAACGAACCATTGAGGTATTTTAGCTGTTGACTTCACAACTGCGACCGTCTCGTGGTTGGTCCTATGTCTGTAGCTGCGTGTGTTCACGGGCTGGTTTGCATGTTCTGAGGGGACGAAAAACCGCGTGAAAAAACTCCTACCTCCGCTGGCTAATTCACCTTTAGTCAAAAGAGACCAGATAAAGATTCCTCACCTCACTGATGGGAATCGAACCCAGGTCTTTCCGACCAAAGGACTTCGTCTTTACAGACTAAGCTACAGAGGCTCTTAAGATAGACAATACTAATCTTTTATTCATATAAAAGACGTTAGGCTGAACATCAATCCAAAGAGTATATCAAACTAAACGTATACAGTCAAAGTTTACTGGAACAAACTAGCTTATTGGAAAATGTATCTACTGTTCGACCACAGATGCGAGACCTCTCGACACTTCTGCGCATGGCAGAAGGCGAATTCATTTCGATAATAGGGTAATCAATGCGCTTCGTGGTATGGATGTTTATTATTACAAGTCGGAAAATTAGCTTTTATAAAAAGTCTAGTTTTTTTAAGTCGTAACTATTTTGCTTGTATAATAGTTGGGAAATTTTATCTATAAAGCACGTGATTTCGCGAGTTGGTGATGAATACGTATTCGCCTTACTCTGTTCTCCCCTTCAACACGAATTGACTAATCAACAGACTGTAAGTTTGAATACACCTAAACCAACTGTCTAGATGGGCGAAGCAAATATGCTTTTTATATCCTCCTTTGTATGGATAAGTAAACTGATGAACGGGATAGTTTTGAGCTTTATGCTCACTCCCTTACAGCAATGTGGTTAGTTGAGTTCAGCTGGGATTAGGATTGATTTAAGGTCTTTTGTGTTTGCGGTATACTGTCTCATCGTAAACAGAGGCTTGCTTGATTAGTGGATTAGGGTGAGTGCTTGCTCTGACGAAAAAACTTTTCTACTAATTCGTGTAGGAGGAAGGAGATGTATGGAGTTTAGGTCTCCCGATGGATCTGTGTGTTTCTGACATTGATGCGTCCAGGATCATCGTTAACACTTGTTTTCGATCCTCTGTAGTTTCAGGATATTTAACTTAGAGGTATGGCTCCACGCAGGGGAGGCATAAGCAATTACCGGACGTATCACCATCTTGTCTTGTATATTGGCAGTTTGTTTTGTATATGGAGTTTACTTCTGCGGTTGATCAGGGAGTAAAGATGGGCTATAGCTCTGGATGTCTTGCAGCAGATGAGTTTAACGTGATTGTTAAATCTAAGGTTTTTTGTCAAGTTGAACTCCCAGATATTTAATTTCTGTTTGCCATGGGAATCTTTTTTCCATAGAGTTGGATGTCTTCATTGACGAGTACTTTCCTTCTGGTGAAAAGCATAGCTGAGCTTTTATGTGGATTAACCTGAATCCTCCAATCTGATAATCATTTTGTAAGAGAAGAGATGCTCTCCTGACTGCCAGCTTGGGGTTGAGAGATCTGGCCAATATTGCCCTATTGTCTGCATATAGTGCTGTGATGGTTGTTCTTGGGTTTTGCTGGATATCTGCTACATATATTATAAACAATAGGGGGCTCTGAGGAACACCTGCTAGAATGTTTCTTCTGGATGATATAATTCCATTGATTTTTACCTGCATGTATCTGTCAGAGAGATAAGATTTGATCAACCTTACGAGGTTTATGGGTACGTTTGCTTTTATAAGCTTGTAGAGAAGGCCTTGGTAACATACCTTGTCAAAAGCCTTTGCTAAATCCAGAAACACGGCTGCTGTGTGTTGGTTCCAATTGAAACCGTGTGTGATGTGTTCCACTAGTCGGTGTATTTGTTATACGGTACTGTGCTCTTTTCGGAAACCAAGCTTCTCTGTCGTATCTTGTAATCTAGAGAGATTTACTTTCTTTGCGATTTTACGAAGGCTAGATAGTAGACTGATGGGCCTATAACTTTGGGGGGAGTTGTCGGTCATTTCCTGGCTTTTTTACAGGTATTATATCAGCAGTTTTCCAGGCTATGGGAAAATGTTGTAGTCTTATTATTGCATTTATTGTTAACTATATGACCTATGGCCTTTCTAGGGAGAATCTTTATGATATTATTGGTGATTCCGTCCGGACCTGGAGCTTTTTTTTTTTTTTTTTTGAAATTTAAGTACTTAATGATATTATATATTTTTGTTGGAGTGGTACGGGTGATGCAGTCTAAGCAGTCCTCTGTTTGCCTTAAGATACGCCTGACATGCCTATGAATCTTATACATGTGGTTGATATTCAGCTTTACATACGAAGGTCTGCACCGCTCCTCCAGACTGTCAGCCAGGGTCTCAACTTTATCTCCATCAGAGTGTGCCATTCCTTGCTTGACCTGCATGGGGAGGGGTGGTTAAGGGTTGATTTTTTCTACGGAGGATCTTCAGAATTTCCATATAGTATGATCAGCAGGGTTTAGGGATGTTAACTTCTTTTCCCACTCCTGATTTCTATGCTCTTCCTGGCTTTATTTATTTTTTTTTGTCTTGATTGAGTTCATAATATCCTCTAGGATTCGACTGGTTGAATGGATGTCTGTAGTTCTGGTGATTGATGCAATTGCTTTTTTTGATTTGGTCCATTAAGCTTTTCACTGCAATGTCTATCTCTCCCTTTTGGCGGATGATAGGAACTGGGCCGATATGCTCTGGGAGGACTTTAGCTAGTTTATCCCATGCTATGAATGAATGAATGCAGAGGGAGAATTGATCTAGTGTGCCTAGTTTGAGTACTATAGCATTATAGTCTGAAGACAACTCATTTGCGGTTTCCGGCTGGTACTGATATTTAATGTATTTTAAAATAACGATGTCTAATACGTCCGATCTGCCAATAGGGCTGTGATGGGTAGGCTCGACAGGTCCAGCAACTATGGCCGTATTGGCTGCTGTATAGTTGTGGCCACTTGTATCAACTGTGGAGCTGAACCAGGCAGTGTGTGTTTAGCATTCAGATCCCCTGCCATAATACTGGAGTCTGTAGAGCCGAGGATGGAGTCCAGATCTGATATTAATAGGGGGTTGCTGGGTGAATTGTAAGCTGCGTATTTTTGGATTTCTACTCTTGTAATGTCCAGGTAGATGGCAGTGCCTCCTCCTCTGGCGCCAGTCTGTCTGTTTGGTACATGGTGTATCCTCTTACTTTTGGGTTATTAGCAGGTTTTGGGTGATCAGCATTATGTCGGGATTTCATCCGCGTGCAAACTCTTGTAGCTCTAGTGTCTTGTTGGTGAGACCGTTGGCGTTCCAGGCGGCGATCAGGATTGAATACACCTAAAGTTCTAAAAAGAACTGGGCGATGGACTGAGTCCTTGACTCTTTATCACGTCATCTGAATGAAGAAAATCTGTTTGGATGGGGTATTATTGAGCTAAAAGCTCTAGTCATGGCTGGGTAACGGCAATAGCCGAGCCTCAATTAAAGCTTCATTAGCTACAGCATTGCTATCCGCTACCTTGGAAGTCCTAAAAAGGACTGGGATGTTCAGCCTTCGAAAGCATCCGCTCATCTCCTGAATACACCTAAATCTTTATAGTCCCTATAAGGACTGGCTTAAAGGGGCGAAGCAAAAATGCTTTTCATATTCCCCGTTATCTGTAGAGGACAGTGTATGGTAAGGTGTTATTGAGCAATTAAAGCTCAGATCATGGCAGGAGGGTAACAGCAACACCTAAAACAAGGATTCGTGAATATTTATAAATAGTAGATGAATTTTTGTGTTTGGTGTGAGATCATCACTCCAGTTATTGGAGGCTTAAAATAACTTGAATAAGTTTAATGTTTAGTTTTTAGAGAAGAATTTCTGGATTATGTAAAAAATGTATAAATAATTAATTAAAAACTAGCCTTACTAATATACTATAGGTTTATAACATTTCATGGATGAGAATCTCATAAACAAAATTGGGATGGGGGGGGGATTGAACTGTTAGTAACTAAAATGCGAATAAATAGTGGATGCTGCGAAATAAAATTCTGAGTTTAGATGATAGTTCTCTGTGATTTTGATCTATTATCAGGTTAGCGACTTACAATGGGAGATATTGAATCTTTTATGTCCATTAAACTGTGATAAAGAATATGAACATTATTTCTCCTTATAGTTTTTTAATATTTTTTTGTAATTTGTCAATTTTTTTCCATTAATGTTTATTTAATATTTTACTATGTTATTATATTAACGATATTTTTTTCCTCACAGTGCAAGGTGGAGAGGGAAACTGTAATAAGTTCCTATATGTGGAATTTTGTACCAATAACGTAGAAATTATTTTATTTTATTTTATTAATGCCAAATGAACAATTGGTTGAACAAATTATTTAGAGTGAATAATAAAAGAGACTTTTAGTCCTTTATCTATTTGACAGGGATATTAACTGTAAGAAAATGAAAGTTCATAGAAATATTTATATTAAGAATCCGATATATAGGATTATTTCACAATAAGAAGATTCTAGTATTGCTGACCTTAAGAAATTGATTGTTATAACTTCTCGCGTGGCCTCTGAAGGTATCAGTATGTGTGTGTGTGTGTGGGGGGGGTAATATGTTACATTTATAGCGTTCGGATTTGTTAATTTTGTCAGAATTATCTGAATATTTTATATCAGCCTTATAAGATACGCATATGCTTATATTGTATTCTTTAAAAGGAATTTATTCTCTTTTTGATTATTTTTTTATTTATTTTTACCGAAAAAGTTTCGTGTAAGTTTTTTATTTGAGCTTTGTAGTTTTGTAGTTGAGTTTTGTATTTGTTTAGTTAAAGCATTTAAAGTAATGCTTTTTTAATGCAGAGAGAGAGAGAGAGAGAGAGAGAGAGAGAGAGAGAGAGAGAGAGAGAGAGAGAGAGAGAGAGAGAGAGAGAGAGAGAGAGAGAGAGAGAGAGAGAGAGAGAGAGAGAGAGAGAGAGAGAGCTGTAGTACTATAATCCAAAATGAATAATACTTTCTAAGTCAGATTATGAAAAAAATGAGTGTGATTTTTTTTTTCAAATAAATACCGTAAATGTTTCCGACAGCTTTTAATATTCCGAAACTGTAATGACAGATTTCAAACGATTGTAATACTTAAATTTCCCCCCCTCTACACTTTCCAAGCATATAGTAATATCGATTTTTTTAAAAATATTTTCAGGATGAGATCATAATCTATTCGTTTGTTATAAGTTGCGTCATTATAATGTCATGCATATTTATAACGTAATCTTTTCATTGACTATCATTATGATATCTACGTTTATCTGCTATGCTTATCCGAATGATTTTATTTTTCCTTTACTGACTTAATAATGACAATTTCATGTTTGGATAAGTTGAATGGATTTCGGAAAAAAAAAAAAAAAGAACTCGAGCAGTTCCCCCCCCCCGATTACTATATTATTATTATTATTATTATTATTATTATTAATATTTAAAAATAAAAATGATATTTTTTTTTCCCTTTTTTCCCCCTTCATATACATTAGCGAACAAATTAATCCGAACACTCCCATTTTAAAGAAAAAATTCAATTTCGTAAAAAAACTAAGTATACAAAAATTTAACTTCAACTTTACCTAATATTTATATATGCTCCTCTGTTCCTAATAAGTTCATTAATTCGCTTAGGCATGGACTCCATCTACGTAGAGCATATTTTTCTTATTTCTGCATCTCAAAACCATATTTTTATAATGGGCTGTATTAAGATATCCTTTGTATCACAATTTAATTTTTCCAGTCTCTTTCTCACTATTATCCATACATTTTCTATCGGGTTAATATCAGAAGAGTTACTTGGCTACTGAAACAATTGGATGTTGTGATTTCTGAGGAACTCTTTCACTTTTTTTGAAGGGTGGCTTGGAGTGAAATCCTGTTGTAAGATGAGCTCTTTGTCTTTCTGGATCTGCGGGACCACTCTTTTCTCCGATATTTTTATGTATTAGTCAATTTTTATCATACCGTCAACAGGTACGAGAGATCGTCAGCCGTGATGTGTAAAACAGCCCCAGAACATCTTTTTAACTGGGGGTGCTTAGGAGCTTGTTGAAGGTGTGAGGGGAGAGTTCTTCTAAGCCGCTGATTTGCGAACGTTGTGTACTCACTCTCCTTGGACAAAGAAATGGCTCTCATCTGAGAATATGACCTTCTTCCGCTTCTCAACAGTCCAATCTTTGTACACTTTTTCCCACTGGAGCCTCTTTTTTTGCATAGCCTTTGTCACTGGTTGTTTCTTTTTTTGGTCTGTGGGCAGTCCTCCCTGCTTCTAATAATATTCGAAGGACTGTCATGTCAGAAACAATCCCGCTAGCTGTCAAGTCTCTATTTACGAATCTTGGATTCATTTTACTTTTCCTAGCTAGTAAACAATCTGTGTAGTTTTTCTTTTTTGCCCACATTTTCCCTTTTCTGTCAGGAAAAAGTACCTATCTCCCTAAACTTCTTTAAAATCTCATTAACAATACCCAAATCAACACCGCACTCATTGGCAATTGGTCTCTGAGTGATGATATGTGCTGAGAAAGAGTACGTATTTTTGAACACTTTCTTGGAGATATATTTTATATCTACACAAAATGAAAAAGACACCACGAATGTCAACTTGTTTACTCTATTTAAAACGCACAACACTAGTAATAAACATCGTAGAGACAGTTAAAACACCTAGCACACAACCAAATTAGTGAACTAAAACCAAAATTCTTGTGAACTGAAACAAAAACAAAGCAAAACCAAAAACTTGAAGAAAATTCGTCTTGTTTGGATTAATTTCTTGGCCCCTGTATAGTACGCCCACACTTTGTAGAACTTCTCTTGGATTTCAGCCAAGAATAGTCGATTCACTGAAGGGGAGAAAGAAATGAAGGATGTACGAATTGATCGCCAATCAATCATGCGAAATTACGTGCTTTCTTGTCTGTCGCTGTACTAGTTTAAAAACTACAATGTTCGTAAAAGAAAAGATAAAATTTCCGACCTGTAATAATAAACAAACTCATCCCAGAAGACGGATTGATTGCCCTATTATCGGAATGGATTCTCCTTTTTGGGACATGCGCAGAAGTGTCGAAGGGTCTAGAATCTGTGGGTACTATAGTTTGGGCAACAGTCTCATGGGTATTCCAAACGCACTGTAGGAGACCCCAATCCTCCCCATTCGAGGATGCAGCAACCTATTCTGCAGGCTGACCGCTAGATAGTATACGGTACTGAACCCAATGGTAATACAATTAAGAGGCTCCCGATTAGCTACTAGCGAATACTGTAATCCTGTTGCACTTACCCTGCCAGGTCATGTCTTTCGGGGTGGGGGTAATCAAAGTTAACGGTATGCATAGGGAACTGTCGGGGCTATGAAATAGATCACAGATGGGTGTTCTCTCTAGGTGTGAGAGGCGTTCCTGTGGTCTTTCACCGTAACACCCCCCGCAACTATTTAACTTCTTAACAATAATTACCCATGCAAGTCAACATAAAAAATTTAGTTAGCACTAAGGTTAAAAATTTTCCACAAAAATAATAACAAAAAATTAAAACTTCGCCAAACATTAAAAAACAAATATCCAAACAAAAATTATAACTTAAAAAAATTAACTAACCTGGTCTTAATACCGACCCAAAAGGTGGGCACCATCACTTACAGACATCTCATGCCGATTTGATATTTTTAACAGAACATTCATTTGCTATCGCTGTGGTTCTTTTAATTCTGATAATCACGCTGACATTTTTTTTTTTTTTTTTGAAATTGACCATCTACATTCCAAATCCCAAATAATGAGGTTGAAGTTGTCTTCTATGGCACTTCAAGATTCATAATTCAAAATAGCTACCATTCTCCAATTCCGCTTATCAAAATTATACAATTTTAAGAAAAATGTTATTAATTCCTCCTTTTTTATTTAATTTTCATTCAGAGATTGACTGCCAAGGAAAAGATCGTTTTGATTGTGGAAACGGAAGATGCATTTGGTCAGGATTCAAGTCAGATTCACATAACCACTGTGGGAATCGTCTAGAAGTACCACCAACATCTCCAGACAATGGAAACAAAGACGATTCAAGTAATTTTATGATTTATTTATTAGTCTTGAGAATCAAATCTTGTGATCCTTTGCGTAATATGAGAAGAAAAAAATACCTGGATAATAAAATTAATTTTTCTTTATTTTCTCTGCAGAGCTTTCACCTGGCATCATTGTGTTTATCGGAATAGCTGTGATATTAGTAATTAGCACCGGGATTATCATAACACTTAAATGTTTTCGGAATCAACAAAATCCGGAAAATAGCTTAAGATCTATTCCAAGTAACGAAGTGTCTTATTGGAGTGATGAACCAGAATCGCCTCCTCGAGCCATTTATAAAGCAAACTTCAATCAGCCACCTAATTACCGTTCATTGGACAAGACATTCATTTTAACCTCAACGTCTTCCACTGAGGAACATTTTGAAGATAATTCGAGGAAGGCTCATCCATGCTGAAAAGTCTGCTGATTTATCGGATAGCAGTGACGTCACAGTCATTATACAGGCTTTAAAAGAGTCCACACAACATTCACAAGTTTCACACAAACTTCATCTGTTCCTGTTATTGTGCAAATCTCTTCACATTTATTCACTAAATAAATACCTTCGTGTTCAATGAACTTCACAAATCATTTTGCTATTTCAATTATCGAAATACTTTTTTGTTATTTAAAGTTGTAGCTGAATGTTTTTATTAAAGCTATTTTTTTCTACAAAATTACAATTTATCATTGTTGAAACATTAGAGGGCGCTGTTAATCGAAATACAAAAAATTCCAATAAATGCTTTGTCATTCTTACGATATTTATAAGAAACAGAGTCTTTCTACTCTACAGATTTTTGTAAATAATAGTATCTTAAATATTAGATCATTAATCTTAATAATTATGTGATAAAACAAATTGGAAGAATTTTGAAAATTCTGTGTTGTTGGTAATATTTTAATTGTGTTTATCGTTTTTCCAATAAACGTTAAATCTATTACACATCAAGAGTATTGCATGAATGTTAACGAAGTGAAATGTGACGTCATTATGACGCAAATCATGTGATAAATACCTTTTGGAGGAAATGTGAGGCTTCATCGGATTGGTCAAAAGCTAAGGTTATATCTATATTTAAGAAAGGAGGTGGAAATGATTGTGGAAATTACAGAGGAATGAGTTTTTTAAATACAGGTTACAAAATTTACAGTAAAAAACTGAACAACAGACTTAGAAATATTGCAAACACTCTACTCTCAAAAAAAAAAAAAAACTGATTTTAGACATGGAAGATCGTGAATAGACAATATTTATGTGTTAAAACAAATTATTGAAAAAAAAAAAAAAGACGGAAATTTAATTTGGAAATTTATTTGACCTTTATAAATTATGAGAAAGCTTTTGATAAAGTACACAGCGAAAACTTATGGAATATAATGAAAATAACAAGAATATCCATTACATTTAGTACAAAATATACACAGTTTATATGAAGATACAAAAATACGGTTATAGTTAGATAATAAATTAACAGAAGAGGTTGAAATTAATCAAGGAGTTGATAGGAATGTAGCTTATCTCAAAATCAATTCAATATAAATAAATAAATAACAAAGTATTCGGTTAACCAGAAGAACTGTTATCAATACAATATCAATATAATATGCAGATGTTGAGATTACATTACAAGCCAATGGAGATGACCTTCAAAAATCAGTTTACGAATTAAACAAAATAATCCAACAATACAATTTAAAAATTTCATAAAAGAAAACAAAGTCATGGCATTTAAAGGTCGAGATCATGTTAGATTATGGTTATCGAAAATAAAATAATAGAGCAGATGACAGAGAAATTTTAGAAAATCTGTGGAACAATTAAAAGGACACTGAATAAAATAACAAGATGAGAAACTTAGCTATAATTTTAAAAAGTAATAGAAACTCCCACTCTGTTATATGGTTTAGAAACATGTTAAAAAGAAAGATAAAAGTAAAATAGAAGCTGCAGAGATGAGGTTTTTAAGAACAAAGAAATGAAGACATAAGAAAAAAACTAGATTTTTACGACGTAAAAGAAAAGATCGAGGAATATAGAGAGAGTAATGGAAAAAACATCTCTTTAGATGGAAAGATATCAGCTATCAAAGGAGGTGAATAGATATAGACTAAAGGGAAAGAGAGAGAAAGGCCAGCTGCAAGATGGAAAGACCAGTGAAGCCGGAACAGGGAAATATCTAATTCTTCAAGAGAAGATCACGTGATATAAAATAAAATAATATTTTAAATAATCTAAAACTTAATTTAAATATAATTTTACCATAATTAATTATTAATTTTTATTACACTTGCGTATACAAAATCATATTTTATCGGTTGTTAAAATAATCAAATATATTCTTTCTTTCTTTCTTTATATATATATTTTTAATCGTTGAACTTAGGCTGTTGGTTCGTCTCAACGAAATGCAGATCCAATGCATAAGTTTTTATTATCCCATAAGCATCATAAGTACAGGGTTATAACGTTGAAAACTTTTGGCTCGGCCAAAATAAATAAACTAATTACTAAAAATAAAATAATCAGCAAACTAAAATAAAAAAGTTTCAGAGTAATTTATCTCCGACATAATGCAGAAATTAAATCCCCTATTCTTATACACCTGCTACACATAACGGCCACTAAATTAGAAACCTGTCACGATGTACCATCAAGAAGAGGGCAAAATATTCCGCAGGCTATTGAAAACGCTTAGAAATGGAAGAAAGAGCACTGTAAAAGGAATTCGACATGAAAATGGGAGAAAAATATATCCTTGAAGTATGGAGTAATTACTTCGAAAAATTGCTAAATGAAACAAGCAGTGATAGCACAGTGGTAAAAAACACTCAACAGGCATGCAGTCAGGAATACATATCCATACTTGAAGTAGAAAAAGCCATCAAAGGCTTGAAATGTGGAAAGGCAGCAGGAGTAGATGATATTCGACCAGAAATGCTGAAGTATGGTGGTATAAAAGTCTTACAGTGGCTGCACTGCATAGTTCAGAAAGCCTGGACAGAGGGACGAATTCCCGATGATTTGAGTAGAGCTCTCATAGTACCCATGTATAAAAAGGGAAATAAAACTGAATGTGAGAATTACAGAGGTATTTCCCTACTGAGTGTTCCTGGCAAGATCTATGCAAGTATACTTGAGAAACGGTTGAGAAGAATTGTGGAAGAAAAGCTTGGTGAAGAACAAGCTGGATTCAGGCCAAATAAAGGTTGTCAGGATCAGATTTTCACTTTGCGACAAATAGCTCAGAAAGCATGGGAATATAACAAAGATTTGTGTTTAAGTTTCGTAGATTGCGTAAAGACATATGATAAGGTGCCAAGAGAGAAGCTACAGTTGTATGGTGTCAATGGGGCAATTATATCAAGCAATACTTAGTCTTTATTTGAGTTATAAGTCAGCAGTTAGATTTGAAGGAAGTACAGAAAAATGATTTTATGTTAAATCAGACTAGGATGTACATTATCCCCTCTGTTATTCGTTATCTATATAGATCACATTATGAAGGAAAGTTAAACCTGATATCAAAATTGGATATGTTAATATCAGCTCTTTACTTTATGCAGATAATGTTATACTTTTAAATAAATCTAGTACAAGTCTGCAAGTTGTCCTGACTAAATTGAATAGCTGTTGTAATAGATATGTTATGAAGGTCAGCAATAACAAGACAAAGATAATGAAAATAGACAGAAACATTGAAAACGTCAAGTAAAATATTTCAGCTATTTAGGCACAATATTTAGTGAAGATGGTAAATTAAATATGGAAATAGAAAACAGAATTAGCAAAACTGGTATGGTAGGAGGTCAACTGAATAAATTCATATGGAATAAGAGAGAAATTAATCGGAACATTAAATTAGCTGTATACAAGACAGTGTTCAAACCAGTTTTAACTTATGAATCTGAGAGCTGGGTCAGAAGTAAAACACTTGACCAAAGACTAGAGACCGCAGATATGAGAGTCCTGAGAAAGATTAGAGGCGTGAACAGATGGCATCAATGGCAATATCATATTAAAAATGAGGATATTAGGAAAGTACTTGACATTTCAGCATCCAGGAATGCGTTAGCAGAGCTAATCTCAGGTGGTATGGTCACTTAAACAAAAGGGGCGAGGAATGATAAGCAAAACAGGTATTATCTGAAAAAGACCCAGAGGAAGACCAAGATATAGTTGATTGATACTGTACAAAGTGCCTTAGACGATAGAAATAGAAATATAAGATCTGATAATGTTAGTCTTGACAGATAACAGATTAATTTGGATGAAAATTGTTGATCGGACGTTGGTAATGATGTAAATTTTTCAAGTAGTATTATCATATTCTGTATCCCTCTCCCCCCTTGAGGGTACATATCAGGAATTTGATGATGAAATTAGAAACCTTTATACAGATGAACGTCCGGAGGTCTCAAGGTTTTGTCTTGGTCATGTTCTGTTGGTATCGATCAGTTCCCCCCTGATGTTGCCGGAAGGGGTGTCCTCCAAGAATTTTTCTGAACATTGCTGGCTATCAATATATGGCGCTGCAAGATCATATAATGAAGAAATTATTATATCTGGAAATAACAAGACCGCCAAAGTAATTTCTAAGTGATCGTACTAACGCAATCTATTAGGGATGTTGTGACTGCTAAAGAGAAGAGATAAATACATTTAAAAAAATGATAAAGAAAAAAAAAGTGCCCAGTTTATAGTTTTTGAGAATGATTGAAATATATTTCCTCTACCAAAACATTCCAGAGCTTCTTCCCTTTTTCTTTTCTCTGTACCAAACCATAAATTAAAAAAAAAAAAACTGTCATTACTTTTTTCATATATATTTTTTCCCTGTTTTTTTCAACTTCAGCGATTATGTAGCTTATAATAATGCTCGAACTGCTATATTTCGAAATGTTAAGAGAAATTACTAACTGAATTCTGTTTTATCAATAGTTTTTTGGGGGAAGCATTAATTTTTAAGATCTTTCAAACATGAAACATATTCGGATTTTTTTTTTTTTTTTTGACGAGTATGAGGAAGAATAAGAAGAGTTAAAACAGGAAAGGTGGCTGTGTGGCGCCATCTAGTGACTAAACTAATTATTTTAAAACAAGAAAAATTTATATAAGGTTGGAAGATTTCAAAGGAACTATGTTATCTACTGGGAATTATAGGTTTGTATAGTGCGAATAAAGTTATACTGTGCTTCTAGCATCATAAACAGTAAGCCTTTGCTTCCGTATGTCATGATATTTTATAACTGAAAGTAAAAAAAAACCTGGAAGGCTATAGAAATTTCATGAAGTGTTCTTGACTGATTTAAAAGCTATTTGATATGTATTGACAACACACTTTTCTTCACAATATATATCAATGATGTTTGTAACTTTTAATTATAATTAAATATCAAATAAAATAAAAGCCTATTCGCAGAGAAATAGGCTTGAAATACTCGTATGCAGTCCAAAAAACACAAATAAACACTACACTTATTTGTCCTCAAAAATATCTAATGTAGGGTGACCAGACGTCCCTTTTAACGAAGATTGTCCCTTTTTTTTAGACTCTGGTTCCGTTGTCCCGACAAAACCTTAAAGCGATGTTAAACTGTCCTTTTCATTAACTTTAGTCCCGTTTTGTCTCTTTTTATGAATTCGTGGCATGACTTCATTCTTGTACGTTAGAATATGGAAAGGCTAATGTCTCTGTTGATGATATGTGACAACTTGAGATCGAAAACATGCATGCTATGACGATTGTCAACCATTATGAACGCACTCTCGCTCTGTAATAGGACAAAAATGCTGCAACCAGTGGCAGCACTGCTACATCTGGGCGGTAACAAGGTTATTTACCATACCATTGTTTTGTGCTTCTTATGCTGGTCTGTTAGTAATTAACTGTGAAAGTTAAAGCGAGTATGTATTGTGAGTGGTGATATTTCATCCAGATTTTATCATGCAGAAATGGAAGCGTAATTTTACTCGGGATTTAAAAGAAGAATATCCCTTCTTGAAAGACGACTAAACAACAAACAAGCCGCAATGTACTGTGTGGTGTTCAGTTTTTTTTTTTTTTCAGTTGAATGTAACTAAATGGAGGCTGCTCTGATATAAAATAGTATTTGACGAAGCAAAAACATAAATTGTTTTTTTAGGGATTTACTTTTACTTTTATGGGGATTTACTTGTAGTCTCCATTTGGAGAACCATCTCTCTAATAGTAGAAGGCTTTCTTGAGGCTTTCTAGTAATGAAGTGTGGCCAGAGAGATCTGGATAATAATGCTGTTTCATCTGCATCGCCATGATGGATGACATTGGGTTGCGCGGGATATCTGACATGTATATAGAGAACAGCAATGGAGCCAGTAGGATTCCTGCAGTACTCCAGCCAAGATTTGGCGCTGAGATGAGGTAGTAGCATTGATCTTGACTTGCATGGTTCTGTTCGTAGATATGATCTAACTAAATGCACCATTTTCAGTGAGATACCAGCTGAGATAAGTTTATGTAGCAATCCGAAGTGCCGTATTTTCTCAAATGCTTCGGATAGATCAAGAAAAACAGTTCTCGTGTATTGACGCTAGTTGTAGCTGGTGGTAATGTATTCCACAATTCTGTGGATTTGCTGGGTGGTACTATGGTGTTGCCGAAAACCGAACTGTTCTTTAGGAAGGATGTTTAGTTCATTTACTGAGGCTTGAAGTCGAGAGAGGATGACCTTCTCTGCAATCTTACCCAAGTTAGAGATGAAGCTGATTGGACAATAACTCTGGGGCAGGTGCGAGTCCTTGCCTGTCGTATGAATTGGGATTACATCAGCCTGTTTCCAGGTGGAAGGAAAGTAGTGAAATCTTTAAGATTGCATTTATTATTATGGTCAGGTGCACTACAGCTTTTCAGGGCAGCAGCTTGATCACCCTATTTGTGATGCCGTCTGGCTCAGGAGCTTTTTTGTACTTTAAATTTTTAATAATATCATATATTTCCTTTCAGCAGGTGATGTGGGTGCAATATGGTCGGCACTGGTATCAGGAAGTTTTAATAAGTGCCTGTCCTGTCTGTGGATTTTATGCAAGTGATCGAAGTCTAAGGTTTCATATGAAGGTTTGCACTGCTCTTATAAATGTTTTGCTATGGCTTCTGCCTTTTCTACGTCTGTGTGAACTAGGCCCTGGTCAAAAAGTATCGGGGGGAGGGATCTGCCTTTGTTTCTGATATTCCCCAGATAGAGTGATCAGTAGGTGAGATTAGGCTAACTTTTCTTCCCATAATTGGTCTCTGTGAGCTGTGAGTGCATCTCTCACTGCCCCATTTAGTCTATTAAGAACTATTAAGAACTGTTTTGTCTTGTGGCGCACGTGTGTTGCGAAATCATTTCCTAGCTTTGTTTTTTTTCTCTGATCAAGTTCATAATGTCTTCGGGCAAACGGCCAGGCTTGGGGACAGATTTGTAGGAGGTGGCTACCGTTATAGCGGAGTTAATTTGTTGAATGAGGCTTGTAACTGCAGATTCTACTTCTTCTTTTGTACATATGTGAGGAACAGGTCCAATGTAATCCCTGAGTACTTTTGACAATCTTTCCCACGATATACACGAGTGAGAGGGAGGAGACAGATATTCTTGTTTCCCCAGCTGTAGTAGAATTGGGTTGTGATTAGATGACAACTGGTTCAATGATTTTAGACTGTACTGAAGTTTAATATCTTGCAGGATAGCTATATCTAGGATGTCAGCATTACCAAAAGTACTAAGATGAATTGGTTCGGTGGGACCTGCCACAACAGCATGGTTTGATCCTACGTAGCTGGAAAGGATGCAGCCATTCTTGTTGATGGTTCTACAATTCCAGGCAGGGTGCTTAGAGTTCAAATCCCCAGCAATGATAGTGGGCTCTCTCTGGTGCCTAAGATGGCATTTAGATCAGAGTTCAGCAAAGTTTTTAAGTGTAGGTTGTAAGCTGAGTAGATTTTTAGTCTGTCAGCCGAGATGGTGAATTCTTCCACGCCTGTGATCTCAAGATTAGTGGTTGGAGGGTTGTTTACAGAATGGTGTTTGATATAATTTTTAATGAAGATGGTAGTGCCGCCACCTCTGTAGCTTAATCTGTCATTTCTATATAGGAGATTACCCATTATTTTAGTGTTGTCTGAGGGTGTTAGATGTATTAATTCTCGCTAATTAGTATAATATCTGGCTGATATCTGTAGGTGAAATCTTGGAGCTCCAGAATTTTGTTTTTGAGGCAATTTGCATTCCATGCAATGATCTGAAGAGAGGCTGGAATAAGTTTGTTTCTATTCATTTATAAGTGCTGTGAGGATGACCTGTGTTTCGCGTAGGAATCTATTTTTGGTTGTTGCTGAAGGGTTTGACAGGCTGAAGTCTTGTAGCATGTTTGCTAGAGAGGTGGTAATAACAGCTGTTAGGTTTGTAGGTGCTGTTGTCTGATTCTCTTTTGGTGTTGACATGTTTGTGTGGGCCACATCAGCATAAGTTCTTGTTTGCCTTTGGCTCCCTCTATCTTTGAAGGCTCCAAAGAGCAGAAAAATACATTCTCCAAATTTTTTACTTTAAAAAAGGACAAAATTGTAATTACGTCTTACTGAAACTAAAGAAGGAGGAAATTCCTCTATACTTATCCTTATATAAGGACTGGCTTAAAGGGGCGAAGCAAGAATGCTTTTCATCTTCCCCGTTATCTGTAGAGGACGGTGTGGGAATAAAGTGTTATTGAGCTAAGCTCTGATCATGGCAGGAGGGTAACAGCAATAGCCGAGCCTCAGTTCGAACTTCATGGATGGCTACAGCATTGCCAACCATTACCCTCCAAGAGTATTGGATTGAATGAATCAATCACCGCATTTCACGGTCGATTGATCGATTGACAATTGACATTTATGTCTTTAGGGGTGAAGCAAGATGCTTTTCATATTCCCCGCTATCTGTTGTGGTTGCAGTGAAGGTAAAATTTATGAGCAGAATGCTCGCCGTGATTGGGCATGGAGATTATGCATCATTAAAGGAGGCCAATATAGCTTTTGGTCTTCTGTATTTGAATATGTCCGTTGGATCGTATGCTGTAGCTTGTTGAACCAAATCGTTGGGATGTGTGGACGTCTTTAGGAAAAACTTGGTGGCTAAGGATCGTAGAAAAGAGAAGATATAGGGAATATTTGTGTCTCTGTGGAGTTGAGTGTTTCTAACATACCACGGGGCATTCAAAATCATTCTCAGGCACTTGTTCTGCACTCGCTGTATTTTGATGATGTTAGCATTAGAGGTGTGGCTCCAGGCCGGAGAGGCATAGGTGATTATAGGACGAATCGTCAACTGGTATAGCTGCAATTTGATTCTGTTGCTGAGGTTGCTATTTCTATTAATTAGCGGATAGATCTGTGCTATGGCTTTAGATGCCTTTGTGCATGCAGACTTGGTGTGTTGATTGAAAGATAGCTTTTTGTCGAGAATTACACCCAGGTAATTTGTTTCTGACTGCCAGGGAATTTTAATATTGAATAGTAACAAATCTCCTACAGGTGACATTGGCCTTTTTGAGAAAAGAACGGCTGAGCTTTTCTGGGGGTTGACTTCCAATCTCCATTTAGAGAACCAACCCTCCAGCTTTAGAATGTTTTCTTGAAGCTTTCTGGTAATGAAAAGGGGTCTGAGAGATCTGGTTAGTATTGCCGTATCGTCTGCATATAGGGCCAAAATGGAAGGCATCGGATTGTGTGGGATGTCTGACATGTATACAGAGAACAGCAATGGAGCCAGTAGAGATCCCTGCGGTACTCCAGCAAAGATGTGGCGCTGGGAGGATGTAGAACCGTTGATTTTTACTTGCATTGATCTATTTTGAAGATATGAGTGGATTAAATGAACCATTTTAGGTGAGATGCCGGCTGAGATAAGCTTGTGCAGGAGTCCAAAATGCCAGATTTTGTCAAACGCTTTGGATAAGTCTAGGAAAACAGCGCCTGTGCACTGGCGCCAGTTGTAGCTGGTTGTGATGTATTCAACAATTCTGTGGATTTGCTGGGTAGTACTATGGTGTTGCCTAAAACCAAACTGTTCTTTTGGAAGGATGTTTAGGTCATTTATTGAGGTTTGAAGTCGTGAGAGGATGACCTTCTCTGCAACCTTACCCAGATTTGAGATGAGACTGATTGGACGATAATTTTGGGGTAGGTGTGAGTCTTTGCCTGGCTTATGTATGGGAATTACGTCAGCCAGTTTCCAGGTGGAAGGAAAATAGTGAAATCTTAAAATTGCATTTATTATACTGGTCAGGTACACTACTGCCCTCCGGGGCAGAAGTTTAATCACACGATTAGTAATGCCGTCTGGTCCAGGAGCTTTTTTGTTCTTTAAATTTTTAATAATGTCATATATCTCAGCAGGTGATGTTGATGCAATATGGTCAGTGCTGGTGATAGGAAGTTTGAGTGAGTGTCTGACCTTGCTGTGAATCTTATGTATGTGGTCAAAGTCAAGGTTTCCATACGAAGGCCTGCATTGCTCTTCCAAGCTGTGCGCTATAACCTCTGCTTTGTCCACATCTGTGTGAGCAAGGCCCTGATCAGTTAATATTGGGGGAAGGGATCTGCCTTTGTTTTTGGTATTTTTCAGTAGTTCCCAGATGGAGTAATCACTAGGTGAAATGGAGGATAACTTTTCATCCCATACATAGTCTCTGTGAGCTTTCAGTGCATCTCTTACTGCCACATTTAGTCTGTTTAGATTTGTTTTGTCTTGTGGTGCACACGTGTTACGGAATCTCTTTCGAGCTCTGTTTTTATCTCTGATTAAGTTCATGATGTCTTCAGGCAAACGATCTGGCTTGCGGGAAGATTTGTAGGAGGAAGCTACCTTTATAACAGAATTAATTTGTTGTGTGAGATTTGTAACTGCAGTTTCTACTTCTTTTCTGCGTATGTGAGGAACAGGTCTAATATAATCCTTGAGTGCTGCTGACAGTCTTTCCCATACAATGTAGGAGTGAGAAGGAGGACACAGGAATTCCTGATTTCCCAGCTGCAGCAGTATTGGATTGTGATCGGATGATAGTTCATCCATAGATATGATACTGTACTGAAGTTTAATATCCTGCAGGATAGCTATATCCAGGATATCAGCAGTGCCGAACGTACTGAGATGAGTTGGTTCGGTGGGTCCTGCCATAACAGCGTTGCTTGATCCTAAGTAATTGAAAAGGATGCAACCATTCTTGTTTGTGGTTGAACAATTCCAGGCAGGGTGCTTGGAACTCAGATCCCCGGCAATAATGGTGGGCCCTCTGATGCCTAAGATGGTATTTAGATCAGAGTGAAGTAGAGATTTTTGGGGAGGGTTGTAAGCTGAGTAGATTTTCAGTTTGCCAGTGGAGCTGGTGACAACTTCCACTCCTGTGATCTCAAGGTTAGTGGTTGAAGGAATGCTCACAGAGTGGTGCTTAATGTAGTTTTTAATGAAGATGGCAGTGCCACCACCTCTGTAGAGTAGTCTGTCATTTCTGTATAGGTGATAGCCCCTTATTGTAGGGTTGTCTGAGAGTCTTAGATGAGTTTCGCTGATTAGAATAACATCTGGCTGATACCTAGATGTGAAGGCACGGAGTTCCAGGATTTTGTTTTTGAGGCCATTTGCGTTCCAAGCAACTATTTGAAGAGATGCTGGAATGAGTTTGTTACTATTCATTTATGAGAGCTGTGAGGATGACCTGTGTTTCACGAAGAAATCTTTTAGTGGAGGTTTCAGTAGGGTTTGATAGGCTAAAATTTTGTAGCATGTTTGCTAGTGAGGCCGTGATAATAGCTGTTAGGTTTTTAGGTGCTCTTGATTGATTTTGTTCTGGAATTGGCCTAGTTGTACGGGTCACATCGGCATAACTTCTTGTTTGCTTTTGGTTGGAGGTCTCCGACTGTGGTCGCTGATTCTCCGGTTTTGATGTCTGGGCCGCTGGTGTTCTTGTACTGTAGGAGGAGGGCTGATTGATTGCCTCCATCCGTCTGTTCTTTGGGGGTTGAGTACATCCTTTGTAGTTCGCCGGATGAGGGCCACTGCAGTTGGCACATTTGGCCGAGGTGGTCCTTGGCTTAGTGCAGGTATTGGTTGGGTGGCTGTCTCCACATTTTAAACATCTATATTCTGCTCGGCATAGATTCTGGGAATGGCCAAACTTTTGGCACCTGTGGCACTGCCCAGAAGATGATCTTTTACGGAGTGGTTCCGGTGTGACGATGAGACCACAGACTGTTTTTAAGTTGTAGATATCCTTATATATTTTGTGAATCTCAACAAGGACTAATGGCATGGGAGTTTTGTCTGCTTTATACATTCTGCTCACTTTGACTGGTGGCAGATCCTGAGAATTTAGGTCAGCAGCGATTTCTGCTGTGTCAATGTCTTCACAGACACCACGAAGGACTACTTTTAAATTTTTTTCTGAACTGAGCGCAAAGGTATGATACTGGATGCCTCTGTTGTCCAGTTCCTTGGTCAACCTTCTGTAGTCTGTCACTGTTGCTGGCTGAATCTTTATGCCTTCATCCATGTTTTTGGCCTTAATGAAGCCAATATGCAGATTGGACATTGTGGATCGTAAAGCTGCCCACTTTTGTTTTTCTCTAAGGATGACCGGAGGCACCTTTTCTTTGGGAGAAGTAGCGGCGTTCGAACCCTGAGAATCCTGTTCCATTACAGTATTGTCATTGTGCGGTTCTTCTGTTGTTCTTCGCTTTTTGCGAGCACGCACTTCTACAAAGTCTGAAGGTGTAGAAGGCATCGACTCTAAATGATCTTCAGCGACGACTTTGTGAGCACGCACTTCTGCAAAGTCTGAAGGAGTAGAAGGCATCGACTCTAAATGATCTTCAGCGACAGCGTCTGAGACACATTCGGGGGGAAACGTGTCATACAGTTTAACCTTTCCCGGCCAATTATCACTCAGTAGCTTTCCCAGTCTGAGGAATTCCCTGTAGACTTCTTCGAATTGGGTCTCATTTAGAAGTTTTGTCATTTCAAGAAATAAAAATGTGTTGAGACACAGATGGAGAAAGAGTAGAGGTCCCTCAGGTGCCCCGAGCAGGCAAAGACAATCCTGTGGACTTTTGAGGGTCCACTAGCAGATCCCGTACACGCTCTTAGGTGTCTACCAGCAATAAAATGTTACTCTATTATATATATCCCGTAGATCAAATCGATCTACCGGCAACGGTAGCAAATATTTCACCTTAAAAAACCTCAGAAAATGAAGAACACTTACCTCTGTATATATCATTTATCATTCAAAACTATCGCCACTAATTAACAACACAATGACTCAGCTGACTCTTTAATTTCATCATCAATAATACACTACACAAAACACTAACACACGGGCCGCCATTTTATCTTCTTCCACCATTGATCGATTCCCTCCTCCAATTACCTTATAGTTCTTATAAGAACTGGGCGATGGACTGAGTCCTTGACTCTTTATCCCGTCATCTGAATGAAGAAAATCTGTGTGGATGGAGTGTTATTGAGCTAAAAAGCTCTAATCATGGCTGGGTAACGGCAATAGTCGAGCCTCAGTTAAAAACTTCATTGGCTACAGCATTGCCATTTGTTACCCTGGCAGTCCTAAAAAGCACCAATTACCTTTTCTACCGATCTATGAATAATTGAAACAGATAACTTACATTATTAGGTGTTTAAAGAGATTTTAATATATTTCAAAAATTTATTCATTACTTATTTTTTTAGAAATATATTTTGAATATAATTATTAATAACAACAGAATATTGACAAAAAGTTTACTATAAACTGAAATTCTAAAATTGCTGAATAATTAGGTATCTGCTCTCCAGCCAACTTGGTTTCTAGAGTAGTTTTACAGGCCCTATGTAAAAAGTGAATAAAAATACATAATATAATAATTTCTTTCCTCCAAGATCCAATTTGGATTTAATAAGAAACAAATACCTTGGGCATGAATAGTTGAAATTCATAAACTTAACTGATTTATCACAAGATCAATATAAATTAACTTTAGCAATATTTCTGGATCTATAGTAAGCTTTGCCTCGGTATTTCATGATATTTTATTATTGAAAAAAAATTGGAGACTATAAAAATTTGATGTAATGCTACTAATTAAAATGATATGATCCCAGTATTGTTTATAATATATATTAAACAAATTTTATAACCTTTTATAGGTTAAGGTTATAAAATATAAAAGAATAAGAGCCATAGCAAAAAGAGAAGTCAGAAAAAGACATAGAGAATCATGGAATAAATTTGTTTCTAATTTAGAACATGATTTATATAAAATAAGACCCAATGTATATAAGATTTTGAAACACCTAATTGCAGATGGAAAACAAAATTAAACACTGAATTGAAATTAGAAGAATTTCTAAATTACTACACAGAACTGTGGACAGACAAATATTTTAAAAAAGACAACTGGCAAACAATTAACGAAAATGAAAAGGAAATAACTGAAGAAGAATTAGAAATCAGCCTGAAAGAAACAAGAAACGGAAAATCACCTGGAGAAGATAAGCTAGGTTCAGAACTATATAAATACGCAGGAACAAGATTCAAAGGAAGATTCTTATTATTTTTAAATAAAATTTACTCAACTGGTATCCCCCCAATAGAATGGAAAAAAGCAATTGTGATTCCTATCTTTAAGAAAGGTAATAGAGATGACCCTAAAAACTATAGAGGTATCAGTATACTAAATTCATGTTACAAAATATACAGCAGAATCTTAAATAACAAACTAATGAAATATTCCGAAAACTTTATTCTAGAGGTACAAAATGGATTTAGAAAAGGACGATCATGTATAGACCCAGCCTTCTGCCTAAAATTAATAATAGAGAAAAGAAGAGAATATAATTTAGAAACACATATTGCATTTATTGACTTTGAAAAAGCATTTGACAAAGTTAAAAGAAACATATTATTTAACATATTAAAAGAAAGACAAATACCAAACATTATCCTAAAAGCTATCACAAGTATATATGAAAATAATCAAATACAAATAAGATTAAATCACGAGCTATCATATACGAGAGAGATAAATCAAGGGGTCCGACAGGGATGTCCCCTCTCAGCAACTCTTTTTAATATCTACTTAAATGAAATAATAATAAAATGGAGTAAAAATTTACATCAAGGAATTAAACCTTCACCTACAGTTAACTTAAACACTCTCCTCTTTGCAGACGACCAAATAATAATTACAAATTCTGAAGATAATTTACAGAAAGCTATTTTAAATCTAAATGAGATATCCAAAGATTATGGTATGATAATATCAACGGAAAAATCAAAAACTATGGCCTTTAAAGGACAAGATCCAGCAGGAACTAAAATAGTAATAGATAACAAGATCTTAGAACAGGTGAATTCATTTAACTACCTAGGATGTATGATCACTTATGAAAATGAAAAAGATATAAACATAAAAATTGCAAAATATTTAAAAATAACAGGAGTAATTAACTCTATATTTAAACCAAACCTAGTTCAAAAACAAACCAGGCTTAAAGTATACAATACATTAGCCCTACCGGTCTTAATGTATGGAAGCGAAATCTGGACAATAAAACAAAAAGGAAAACAACGATTAACAACAGCAGAAATGGAGTTTATGAGAAAAACTGCAAAGTATACCCTATTTGATCACAAAAGAAACGAAGAAATTATGAAAGAATTAAACCAAGAACCAGTAATTGAAAAAATTAAAAAATATAAACATAGATGGATGGAACACGTTCAAAGAATGAAAACAGAAAGATTACCAAAACAAGCCTACAGTACAAGCCATTAGGAAAAAGAAAACCAGGACGTCCTCTTAAGAGATTCAACGATGACTTCTAAGGTCGGAACAAGCCGTACTAGGCCTAAATCCTTGATACGTATGATGATGATGATGAAATTTTATAACCTTTAATTATAGTAAAATAAATACCTTTACAGAAGACACTCACTGCATTGATTAGAACTGCAGATTATATTATATGCATGCTGTATGACTTAGTTCTTGTATTCCTCCTCTTGTATTCAGAATTTAAACGTTGTTACCCGTTCTGTCTTTTCCTTTATTTATTTATTTGTGTGGGATTCCCCACACAAATAAACGTGTTTACTGGGCCGGTTTGCCTGCTTGCTGGATAAACTTGGGAGGGGGGGGGTAACCCTGCTGTCACGTGGAAGATCGGCTAACTTGGCTATAGCTGAGGAAGATTCTTAAGCTCCTCACGTCGTCGATGGGAATCGAACCTAGGACATTCCTCCTCAGGCATATTGCGATGCGCACAGGCTAACCGCGCGGACTATCTTTTCCCTCAAAGAAGCTCAATAATATATTGAGCAAAATATATAGGAATAATAAATTATATTTAGTTTTCTCTTACATGTACGAAGCCATTATTCAAAAAATATACTTTGTGTAACGCGCATGTTTCTATTAAAGAACTAGTAAGTGATACTGCTAGGGTTGGCAAAGAATAGATGCACAACCGTTTGAAGTGTTTATAAAATTCTTTTTTTTTTTCTATTTAAATCAATTTTACTTCGTTAGATAATAGAAATAATTGGTACTCCCACTTAAATGTAATTTATTTTCCAAAAGGATATAATCGTGTTGTTAATTTTAATAACAAATCTGTTTTAATTTTAATAGTTACCATCATAAACACAGTAGGCAATCATTTAGCCATAGTGAAATGACCTTTGATGCCGAATGACTACATTAACAACCTCAAAGTTCTCTAAATCATAAGGACATCAACAGTTTTCTCATTGACTAAATCGTTGCTTTTGAACAAATAATCTATTTATGAAAATTAAAAGATTCTCTTTAATTGCAGGGAATGCTAGCATTTTTTAACTTGTAGCTCTTAAAAAGGAAAAAAAAAAACTAAATTAACCTACTTAATTATAAAAATTCCCAAGGTTTTTAGTTTTTCCAGTTTCACCAATATTACATTATTACACCAAAATATTATTAGCGCAGAAATTGTAAGATGAAAGAAATCAACAGAAAAAATGAACAGAAAAAATATTCATTCTAAATTAAATAAATCAAATAACGCATTCCAGAAATCATTAAATAACTAAAGTTGATAATTTACATTATTAGGTGTTTTAAGAAAATTTAATAGTTTAAATTTTATTTTATATTTTTTTGCCTACTTTTTAAAGAAATTAAAAATATTACTACTAATAACAAAATATTCTATAGCAATAATATATTTTTAAAAATATATTAGAAAATTAACAAAAAAATTGTACTAGAGACTAACTTTCAAAAATTAAACAGCTTTAATCTGACCGCTGATTTTGTATATCTGATCATCGTTTAGGAGCATATCCATGGTTATGCCATAGGCCGTTTACCCTATGGCATAACCATGCCATAGGGTAAACGGCCCCGCCTACTCCCTATACGGGAACAACACAGGCGTTAGCTTAGCTGAGTCATAAACTACGAGAGTGATGATGTCTTCTTCTTCTTCCATTGGCACTATTGCCCCATGTAGAGTCATGATGTCACATCACAAAATTCTTTCAAAAAAGTTTTTTTTTTTCACCTCTTTGCTTTACTGGTTCAAGGTTATTTAGTTTATTTGTAATAAGGCTGCCAAGATATACGTAACTGTTTACTTGTGCTAGTTGTCCTTCGAGATTTATTGTTAAGTTTTCTTCTTTAACGATTTTCATTATTTTTGGTTTGCTCCGGTTAATTCTCATTCTGTACTTTTTGCATTTACTGTTTAGGCTGTTTATTGTTTTTTCTAATTCTTGATAATATCATTAATATCATTAATAAGAATGATAATATCATCTGCATGTATATATATATATATATATATATATATATATATGTGAAAGAATGATCATTAACTCGGTTAACATACATATTTTTATAAAGAATTGAATGACTAGAACTGAGATTTAAGTAAAAAGGTTTTAATATAAAAACACGACTAGTTTCGGCTTGTAACAGCCTTCATCAGGTGACAAACAACGGAAGATGTTTGTAGAAAAAACACTAAAACACTAAAGTCACATCCTTTTCTCCGCTAATCCTAATGATGAAAACCAAAGTCACAAAGTCTGCTGGGAAAAATCTACAAACATCTTCCGTTGCAATGATGAACTTGATAGAAAAATCGTAGAATCTAGGGAAATCATCCTCAATCCTGAACATCTAAATAATAATTTGAGCCACAACCTCCCCGATAGTCATTCAGCTGTAATCATGTACTGGCGTTCACGAGTTGCTACTAGCACGTACTTTCCCAACAATACAACTAACGAAAGAACAGCTTTAAATACAACCACAACGATTTAATGTCAATTATGTATAGAGACTCTCTATGTTGTTCATAGTTTATTTAAGCTTCAGGGTTTTAGTGTTTTTTCTTTTTTCTTTCTTTCATAATGTCACCTGATGAAGACTGTTACAAGCCATATGTAAAGGTAAAGCCGTCTCTAAAAATTCGGACGATCCCTAGGCCACTCAATCGTGGGCGAAAGACCGTCCATCTCAGCGTTGGCTCCACTCAGTGATGGCCTTCCACCCACACGCCACCACCGAGCAGAACCGCTCAAATTCCGAAGAAAATCATTCACCGACAAAGCCCCTCAGCGGGCCGTGCCGGAGAACGCTTTCCCCGGAGACTCAAATTGCTCCCTTAAGGCAAAAACCTTAAGAGGGCGAACTCAAAAACTCTCAAATCTCATCGCCCAAGGGGGTAACAGCAACAGCCGAACCTCAGTTAAACTTAATTGGTTCAGCATTGCCATCCATTACCCTCCAAGGTTATTAATCACCGCATCTCACGGTCGATTAGCTACTCCTTTTTTTTCAGTCCTTATATATCCTTATAAGGACTGGCTTAAAGGGGCGAAGCAAGAATGCTTTTCATCTTCCCCGTTATCTGTAGAAGACAGTGTAGGGATAAGGTGTTATTGGATAAGGGTAACAGCAATAGCCGAGCCTCAGTTAGAACTTCATTGGCTACAGCATTGCCATCCATTACCCTCCAAGGGTATTAATCACCGCATCTCACGGTCAAGCCTTAATCCTACTCCTTTTTTTTTTTTTTTTTTTTCAGTATTAACATGATTTGTAGAAATACTCAGACTATCATAATAATATTATGGTGCATGAAAATAAGACACTTTCTTAGCATGAGCGAGCTTTGGCATTAAATGCTATTTGATGGAGCTCGGATAATCTAATTTGAAAAATAGAGATCTGGTGGTTTAAACATGATTTGAGGCGAATAGAATTACCATCCCAACGTATAGGAATATATAGAGATGCCTAGCGTGCATCTAGTCTTTCAGTAACTGTAATTCCATAATTACGTCAACAAAGGAGGCGGATAAAAATACTTTCGCATCATGATTATATCTATAATCTCTGGCTTTGAATTAGAGATCCTGCTTTTCATTGATTTGAAATGTTACTCCTGGTGCCATCTGGTGAGGAAAGCAGGCATTTATTTTCTGTAAAATACAGGTAAACGTGTTTTTTTGAAGAACTTTTTCTGATCTAGTCGGGCTCGACTCACTGAGAAAATGGATATTTAGGATTTTCGGTATTTGAATATATATGAAAATTTAATATATATATATATATATATATATTAGGATAACCAAGCAATTTTATATGCTTGGTTATTTTAGCTCCTAATCCCAAGTGTGCAAACAATTAAGTTTGCGCCTGAAACAAAGTTCAAGTCTAAAGATGGTACAACACCAGGGCAGCTCATTGTAAAGGTGGTTAAAGCTTTGATCACTATTCTTAGTATTTTCCCATAATGTAAAGCACATCTCACTAGAAGATGTATACTGCAATGCATTATGGGTGGGGTCACTACCCAGACCGGTTTCGACCTTTTTTGAGGTCTCCTCAGTGAGTAGCTAGACCCTAAATACCAAGGTTTTAGTAATACAAAGCCTTATCAACTTTAATTATATAAGTTGCAACAAGGTGTATTAAGTTTTAATAAAAATCTCTGGAGGAGATATTGATGGGAATATTGAAACCGGTCTGGGTAGTGACCCCACCCATAATGCATTGCAGTATACATCTTCTAGTGAGATGTGCTTTACATTATGGGAAAATACTAAGAATAGTGATCAAAGCTTTAACCACCTTTACAATGAGCTGCCCTGGTGTTGTACCATCTTTAGACTTGAACTTTGTTTCAGGCGCAAACTTAATTGTTTGCACACTTGGGATTAGGAGCTAAAATAACCAAGCATATAAAATTGCTTGGTTATCCTAATATACAATATACCCAAGTTAAAAATTTATTCCCATATATATATATATATATATATATATATGAAAAAATTGTTATATAATGCCTTATATAACAATTAACATAATTGTTATATAAGGCATTGTGGAATGCCTTATACGAATTCCATATTTATTTAAAATAAATTACTCTTTATGCTATATTTGTTTCGTTTTAAGATAAATTAATTATTATAGTTGATAATGTTTATTATACTTTAATAATAATTATCCTTTTATATATATTTTAAGTTATCTTTTTATATATATTTTTTATTTGGTAACAATGCTTATTTTATATTTAAAATAAATTCATTTTTATATATTAAAATAAAATTGCCGACTGTTTAAAAAGAAAAGTTCAACATTCTACACCCAAAGTTTCGTATTTATGATATAAAATAATTCTTAAGAAGATATATGTCTGCACAGTATGGGCTTATGTTATTTTTAATCAAGTAATAGAACAAGAATGGTATCAGACACATAGCTGACAATCCCAACTGACAGTGACGTCCTTTCTAGCTATTGGAGAGTGAGTTTGGACGTCACTTAATGACGTTGCTAACTTTAGTGACGTAATTCTGGGATGTAGCTTTCGTATTCAACTATTTTTGTTGCCTGAGTCGAAGTATATATAAATATATGTAACTCTGTTGCGTTGTTACGAAATATTTGTTACATTTTACTCAGGTTTCGTATGGACACAGTAAACTCTTGCCAATCATATGAGAGTAATATCAGTTATTTTCACAAGCAACGTTACTTCTGAATGCTATTATTTACATCATACTGGAAACACGTTTCGTATTTTGTGTTGTCGAATAGGTTGCGCCCTCTACTTTTACAAGGAATTTCTCTCGCTGTTAAGCATAGGACTAGTGTACTGTACTACGTACTAGGATCACTTGCATTGGCTAACGCTAGTGTTCGCCGATACTTTATAGTTTACTATATTCGGCAAGAAACTCTCTATTCCAATCTTTGAGTTTCTTATTCGGTTTTAAAACTATGTGGGATTTAATATCCCCTTAATTTAAGTAATAGGAGTAGTGATTTACGGCTAAACATAAAGCGTATAATCGAAGTATTTGTTTAATACTTGCCTAAAATGCAGAATCAGGAGTAGATTATCTGCGCATTTCTAATAAATATGGTTTGCAGTTGGATATTAAGGTTGAGTTTGATCATTTTTGCAGTGCTTACTGAACACCTAATAGCAAATTATAGACTTCAGCCATGTAAGTGATCTATTTTTAACTCCTTCCCTGTTTGCGTATAGATAATAAAAATTAGCTAACATGTCATCGGAATAGCAGTAGCTCGCAATGCATTACTCTTCATCATATAGTAAAAGCATATGATACTAGCCTACTTTTCGATAAGCAGAGATGTAGTCACTGTGTCTCAGTAGGCGGGATGTTTGAGGCGTTACCGAAGTGATGTCACTCTTGCGATCAACACGTCACTAAGCGGAATGTTAGGAACAATTTATGGATATATGCATAATTAAAAAAAAAATTGTTTTTATTAAAGTTGCTTCGAGTTATTTTTTTCATGCTTTCTCTTACTACACTTTATTGAAGTGGATATCTTATAATATTATTTTTAAAATTGTTTTCTTGTTTGTTGTGTATATTTGTTTTCGGGGATTTTTCTTTTTTCTACAGTTATGTAGAGAACACTACCTATTTCTTCTGTCTGGCACACTTTCTGGGTTATCTAACCTAGCGCTTCCCAAACTGTGGGACGCGTACCCCCCCCATGGAGGCCGTAGGTTTTGTTGAGGGGGGAGCGTGAAATAATGAAAACAAATTGAAAATGTTTTAAGACTAAGTAGATGTTTTTTTTTATCTTAAAAAGAAACGTATTTAATTTTTATTATTTCTTTTTTGTTATTTTTTATATTTTAATGGGAAAAAAAGCACACATTGGTGCGTGTTCACAAATTTTGCTTCCTGCGTATTCCAGCTCTTAATGAATATTAGTAAATATATGCTTATTCATATAAGTTTCATTTCAAAGAAGAAATCTAAGAATTGCAGTTTGATATTTCGCCTGATATTGGTGTAGCAGTATTGAAACACATCCATCACATTAAATTGTTATTAAACTTCTTTTATGTGTTTAGTACTTTCTTTATTACTAATCGTTTTACGTCATGTGCTTGTACTGCAAATGTACAATAACAATATCTATCTATATAAAAATATGAGATAATGTGGCATGTCAAAAGTGAATGTAAGAAGCTAAAAATGTAATATTGTATTTGATTTTTGCAATATTCGCTGTGTATGTTTTGCATTGAATATAAATACAATAAATATTATAATAATATTACGATTTTTTTTAGAGGGGGAGGCCTGAAATATTTTACTGTTTCCAAGGGGGGGGGCGCATGGGACCACCAAAGGTATTCATATTGATACACACCATACTTTGACAATGTATAACCTTTCCTGTGTGGAATTCTCACTGAGGGGGGTTGAAATTCTTATTTTAACTGATGTTTCATGGAACAATGCATGCTAATAAAAGAATCGTCACTACAATTTAGGATTATGATACCATTAAATTGTAGTGAACGCAAAAATTACTAAATGGTTTTAACATAGCATAATATTCAGTGAATGCTTGCCTTTGCAATCGGGATAGTTACTTATAATACTCGGCGATATTTAATGATATTGCACTTCAAATTTCTTTTAGTTATTGAGATAACATTCACTCATATGCATGCTAAACAATATTATCCCTTGACATGGTTTCGTTGATTTTATTTATTATTTTATTCCTAGATTACATCAATGGCTATTGTACACTGCCAGAGCAAACGGTGTGGTTCAATCTTACCGCAACTGGTGTTAAGTCTGCCGGAATTTTACAGACTCGGGGTTTTTATGAAGTTGATCGAAACTGTCTTATAATACTGAATCCCCCTCCAGGCTATGGCATCACAGTTTCCATTAGGCGAATAGACTTTGAGAACTGTGACGATTATTTAGAGGTAAGGGTTTTTTTCTCCCTGTCCTCTTCATGAAACGATGCGTTATTATTAACATTAAAAGTCTATTAAAATTGCATGGCTAGGCTAGATAACACTTAATATTAATATTACGTCAGCTCATTGTTGCAGTTTTTAACCATGTCCTGTAATTTTTGAAATTTGCGATCTGTCGGTGGCCAATAAGCAATAGTTTAATCATTGACTCATTCAGGGACACCATCCATCGCTCTCAAACAGAATTAAAAACACGTTGTTGTTGTTTTTTTTTAAATTAAATATTACAAAATATATACCGTACTTAGATAACATCACACTGACCCCATTTTTATGTTTTTCATGTAATCTAAACTGAACGTAAGTTACATCTCTCCTTTAGATTGTTCACATATATGAGAAGCTCTGTTGGTACTACAACGACAGGAAAGAATCAAAATCGTACTTCACAGACGGGCCGATGAAGCTAAGATTTAAAACAAAAAAACGATGGCTTTCCTGGTCAGGTTATCGATATTCTTTTCGACTGACCTTCACCGTATTCAGCTGTAAGTTTTCGTGAATTTCTTCTTTTAATAATACCAATCAATGCAATTATTTGTATTATTTATTGGATTTCATTAGTTTAATACTTGGAAATCAGATCACTGCAATAATCTTATGATGTATTACTGTTAGATTATATGTTTTTGGTTGGTTTCCCCGTTTTCCTCATTCAGATACTAACTGTGGGTCAGACAGATTTAAATGCAACAACGGTAGATGCATTTGGAAGGATCTAATAAACTACCCTCACAATACCTGCGGAGATAACAGCAAACCTGATGATTTTTTTATAGGTAACTTTTAACTTTTCCTATGTACATATTAAGGATTATTAAGAATACGAAGTGTGACAAAGTGATAGAAAGATTCAAAGAAAGACTCTTATTATTTTTAAATAAAATTTACTCAACTGGTATCCCCCCAATAGAATGGAAAAAAGCAATTGTGATTCCTATCTTTAAAAAAGGGAATAGAGATGACCCTAAAAGCTATAGAGGTATCAGTATACTAAATTCCTGTTACAAAATATATAGCAGAATCGTAAATAGGAAATTAATGAAATATTCCGAAAACTTTATTTTAGAAGTACAGAATGGATTTAGAAAAGGACGATCATGTATAGACCTGGCCTTTTGCCTAAAATTAATAATAGAGAAAAGAAGAGAATATAATTTAGAAACACATATTGCATTTATTGACTTTGAAAAAGCATTTGACAAAGTTAAAAGAAACATATTATTTAACATATTAAAAGAAAGACAAATACCAAATAATATCCTAAAAGCTATCACAAGTATATATGAAAATAATCAAATACAAATAAGATTAAATCATGAGCTATCATATACGAGAGAGATAAATCAAGGGGTCCGACACAGGGATGTCCCCTCTCAGCAACTCTTTTTAATATCTACTTAAATGAAATAATAATAAAATGGAATAAAAATTTACATCGAGGAATTAAACTTTCTCATACAGTAAACTTAAACACTCTCCTCTTTGCCGACGACCAAATAATAATTACAAATTCTGATGATAACTTACAGAAAGCTATTTTAAATCTAAATGAGATATCCAAAGATTATGGTATGATAATATCAACGGAAAAATCAAAAACTATGGCCTTTAAAGGACAAGATCCAGCAAGAACTAAAATAGTAATAGATAGCAAGATCTCAGAACAGGTGAATTCATTTAACTACCTAGGATGTATGATCACATATGAAAATGAAAAAGATATAAACGTAAAAATTGCAACATATTTAAAAATAGCAGATGTAATTAACTCTATATTTAAACCAAACCTCGTTCAAAAACAAACCAGACTAAAAGTATACAATACATTAGCCTTACCGGTCTTAATGTATGGAAGCGAAATCTGGACAATAAAACAAAAAGACAAACAAAGATTAACAACAGCAGAAATGAAGTTTATGAGAAAAACTGCAAAGTATACTCTATTTGATCACAAAAGAAACGAAGATATTATGAAAGAATTAAACCAAGAACCAGTAATAGAAAAATTTAAAAATATAAACATAGATGGATGGAACACGTTCAAAGAATGAAAACGGAAAGATTACTAAAACAAGCCTTAAAGTACAAGCCATTAGGAAATAGAAAACCAGGACGACCTTTTAAACGATTCAACGATGACTTCTAAGGCCGGAACAGGCCATGCTAGGCCTAAATCCTTGATACGCATGATGATGATGATGATGACAAAATGTGACTTTCAAGATGCCTTGAATGTCACAGAAAACATCTGCAGCTTTTAGTAAACCATTTTTTAGAATTTGATTTATTGTGACTCGTAAGATACTGTGTATACTTCTACTAATGTGAACAGACAATGCTTCCAGCGCAATGCATATACTTCCGTCATACACGTTAGGTTCAAGATCGTTTAGCGAATCACTGCCTCCCCCTCCACCGTAGATGTATGTAATGGTTTAATAACGTTTTTAAGCAGGCATATATGAACATCAATAACGTAAATAGAGTATCGATTTACGTCAGTTGCTCAAAAAAAAAAAAAAAATCAGAATAAATTTCCCAAACGAAAACATTATTTTGAATACTTGGCTTAAGGGACCCAACCAATTTCGTCTTCAGTCTACACTTAAAGAGTTCTCTATTTCGGCAAAGAGATTATCACATCAACGGATAACCGTAGTAATAAACAACTGTAACAACAATAGGTTAAGTTTAGCCTGCGGTCTATCACTGTGTTCTATAAATACCATCATCATGAAATTTAAAAATTTTAATCTTAGTATCTCAGGTACTTTTTTTTTTTTTATGTTGAGCCCATACACGAGAGGTTGGTTGATCAGCCTATAGTACATTAGTAACATATATGGATAGTGGGTTGGGAGAGGAGGAACTTGTTTTCATTTGATTTAAAATATCTGTAAATTGTATTCCTTGGAAAATACGTCAGGGGAAGACTGTTTCATAGTACAGCAGTATGCAGGGATGAAGGAAGAGGAAAACAAACTTGTTTTGTGGGTATCAAGGCGCACTGTGAAGGGATATTGAGCAGCAGCTGCACGTGCTCCAACGAGCTTTGTACTAAGTGGGGAAATTATTGAGCATTTCCAATGGAAATATTTGTAGACTATACATATTGCGCAAACCAAACGTCTGTGCGAAAGTGTGTGTGTGTGTGTGGGGGGGGTGAGTTAGTAAGAGATGGTTCATTAATAAATGTAATTGCTCTCCTCTGTATTGAGTGAAATATTTTGAGGGAGCCTTTAGGGGACTCCATCCCATATGTGAGAGCAGTATTCAATAGCTGTGCGGATTTGTGATTTGTATCAAGTTAACAGCTGTTCAGAGGTGAAGTAACGTTTTGAGCCAAAGAGGAATCCTAGTTTTTTTGAAGCTGAGGATGCAGTGGTTGTGATGGATTTATGCCAAGAGAGGTTTGATGTCAGGGTAGTTCTAAGAAGAAAAATCTCAAATTGTCTGGAAATTTGGGTATCATCAAAAAAGTATACTGGAAAAAATGGTTCTTTTTTATGGGAAATAGGACAGAACTGGGTTTTATTAGCATTGATATTGATAAGGTTATCTGAACAACATTTGAGGATGGCTCGGAGATCAAAATTGAGGGCGGTGGTGGTTGTTCTTCTGTAGGTTGAGATGAGTTGTGAGGCTTATCAAATAAAAGAGAGGAGTGCAATTTGCTATCGTCTAAAAAACTCTGTATTGGGTTGGAGATCAACTGAAGTAGGTCATTGATATATATATATATATATATATATATATATATATAGCAGGAAGAGGATTGATGAGAGAACATAACATTGTGGAATCCTAGTATTAGTTGAATGATGAGAGGATAACAACCATCCACTATCATACACAATGTGCGTCCAGTCAGAAAGCTAGCAATTGGTCTGTTACAGAAGTCCTGAAACAGACCAAATGAGGGAAGTTTGCTTAGTAAGCCTCTCTGACAGACTCGGTCAAAAGCTTTGGAGATATCAAGTGTAACCACTTGAGATTCTCCAAACTTCTCCATTGCATTTGTCCAGAGATGAGTGACATATGTGAGCAGATCTCCTATTGATCGGCAGCGACGGAAAACATACTGGTGGTCGTTTATTAGGTGGGTGCCTTCAAGGTAGTGTAGAAGTTGGGAATTGATGATTTTTTCCATTACTTTAGATAGTACTGAGGTAAGGCAGACAGGGTGGTAGTTGGACGATAGTGATTTGTCACCCTTCTTGGGAATGGGTTGAATATAGGCCAATTTCCAGGGATAGATACCAGTGGAGTAAGAGAATATATATAGGCGACATAGGATAGTCAGTTCTGGTGCACAAATGTTCAGGACAATTGGAGAAATGCCACCAGGGCCAGGAGACTTTTTTGTGTCTAATTTGAACAGTATTTTTTTGATCTCTTCCTGACAAAAGGATATAGGGGGTCATTGTACAGGGTGTCTTAAAATTCATGCAAGATTTAAATTTAGCGCCATTTGTGCGGTAAAGTGTTGCCAACGAGAAAAAAAAAAGACAGCGTGACAGCTGACAGTTCAGGGTTATTAAAAATGGAGCGCTACACGAAAGAACAACGCATTTTCATTGTTGAGCAATATTAAAAATAATGAAGGTTTGGCAGCTACGCAATTTTCGTACAAAATATGGTCGGAATAGTGATTTAACTTCATCAACTGTGAAAAGATTAATTAAAAAATTCAAGGAAACTGGATCAATTAGTGATCTTATACACTCTGGCCGTCCTTCAACAAGTCGTTCAACAGAAAACATCGAAGCAGATCGTGAGAGTGTTGCTGAGAGTCCAGGAACATCAATTCGGCACCGTGGTCTTTAATTGGGCATTTCGAGAAGCTCTCTATAGCGTATTCTCACGAAAGATTCATCTTTATGCTTACAAAGTTCAATTGACTCAACAACTGAAGCGTACTGACCACACACAGCGAAGAGAGTTCGTTGAATGGATTATGGAACAACAACAAGTGGATGCTTATTTTTCGAACAAAATCATCTTCAGCGATGAGGCTCATTTTCATCTTGATGGCTTCGTTAATCGACAAAATTGTCGCATTTGGGGGTTCAGAAAATCCACGAGTGATTGTTGAGAAACTAATGCATCCACAATGTGTCACTGTTTCGTGCGGATTTTGGGCTGGAGGCATCATCGGTCCATTCTTCTTCGAAAATGCGGCTGGTAAGGCAATAACAGTTAATGGTGCTCGCTATCGCGACATGATAATCCAGTTTTTTGTGCCTAAATTGCAAGACATGGATGTGGACGACATGTGGTTTCAACAAGACGGTGCCACATGCCATACAACCCGAGAAACAATTCAATTACTGCATGAGTCAATTCCTGGTCGTGTAATTTCCCGTTTTGGTGATCAGAATTGGCCGCCCAGATCATGTGACTTAACGCCGTTGGACTTTTTTCTTTGGGGTTTTTTGAAGTCTAAGGTTTATGCCAACAAGCCCACGACCACTCACGCCTTGAAGGAGGAAATTGAGCGCTGTATCAACGAAATTGAGCCACATTTATGCAAAACGGTCATGGAAAATTTCGACAAAAGAGTGCATATGTGCCAGCAAAGCCGTGGAGGCCATTTACCCGATATGCTATTCCATGCATAATCCTATACTGTATACTTTATGAATCAATAAGAAATTACAATTTTTAATTAAAAACCTGTGTTTTCTATCAAAATTACTTCTTGCGTGAATTTTGGGACACCCTTTATGTTGGTCATCTGGAATGGTTGGGGAAAATATACTATTATCAGTTATGTTTGCATTGAAACAAAGTGTAAACCCAGAAGATTAGCTTTTCTGTGGCTGATGAAACAATCGAGCTATCTGGGTATGATAGGGGTGAAAACAGTGTTTGGCAGAAATTACGGCCTATTGCTTTCACGAGAGACCAAAAGGCTCGGATGCCGTTTGGAGAGGCTGCTAGTTTCCTGCATTTTGCTCTTTCGAACTCATTGATTGTTTTCTTTTATCTATTTCGGCTTCAATATAATCTCTAAAGGAGGATGGAGTTCTTGATTTGAGCCAGTATTTAGTTAAGGAATATCAGTTCAGAGTAGTGTGGGGAATGTATGTTTCCATACCGATGAGGATTACTTTGGTGATAAGTTCTGTTTATATGTTTGGGTTGGAAGGCCGGAAGCAATTCTCCAACCATAGGAATGTGACTTAGAAGTTGTGGCCATTAAAATCTCCTATGAGGATAATATCGCTGTCGGGAAAGTGGGATTGGAAAGAATTAATTTTTAAGGAGTGGAAATTAAAGAGCTCAGAGTGGTTGGTTGCATTGGGGGGGGGGTAGCGATAGAGACAGCAAACGAATTTAACTGAGTGGGAAACGGATATTTTCAACCGAAGAAGGGCGATTGTAAGTTGGGTGCTGTCTGGCAAGGTATGTCAGAGCAGATGCATGCATAGACACACGCCTTTGGTCGAAAGGAGTTAAAAACTAGGTTTATGCCTCTTTTCACTGGAAGCAACATCATTACGTTTTCTTTTGATTTTTATTTACCATTATTAAGACGATAAAACAAAACAATAGTTATGTAACAATTTATAACACAAAGCGATGTAGCAAGCAACGGCATCCTAAACTCAGTTCAGAATACTGTGCTTCTGTTGATTCACGTTAGTGTCATGTCGCTAAAACCGTTGTATGAGCGAATGCAGTGTCGTACAAATGGGGGGGGGGGATTGTCATAATTGAAAAGCGTCGCATGAGCCGATCGTCGTAATACGAGGTATTACTCTATACTGTTAGCTCTAAATATACGGTATTATTTTGCTCATTTTAAAATGTTGCATATTTTAAAAATGTGTATATTAACATACCCCCCCCCCTTTTTAACGAATTGTTCTGGCCTTAATATAACACCTAAGTAAAAGATATCCCTTGTCGTTAGGGCGACAGTGCATGCGTAGGTCCTCAGTGATCCTAGTATAATTAGGGAAGAATTGCATGCAATAATAGAGCTTCGATGGGATCACTGTGATTTTTAGAACCCATTCAGTTTTTTTTTTTTTTTTAAATATCACATGTATGGTTTTCTTTTATACATTTTAATTCTTGAATGTATTGTTTTCTATTTGCTGAGCTATGATGCTAATCCGTGTTATTTATTTTTTAATTTTCTTCCAGTGGGTCACGAACCCCCTTTCACCATAGGATTAATCATCATTGTAGCGATATTCATTTTATTTATAATTATTTTCGTTCGACGGAGACGCAAACGTTCTGAATCATCCAATACAGAATCCAACGATAATAGAAACGCCAGTGGATTTCATTTATTTCCTCCTCCTCCTCCTCCTCCAGTCAGCGAATCCACATCCCCAGCAGATCAGTCATCTCCATCAGCACCACCTTTACCTTCGTTACGGCAACCTAGTACAACTCCCGGAGAATTTTCGGACCTTCCACCTCCTTACGAAGTGGCAGTAAAGTATTTCAAAGACAAGCCACTCTACCAGTCCACAGATAAGTTGGATACAACCAGAGATTCGACTTCTTTGCTACCCACCAGTAGTCATAAAGATAACTTAAATCAACAAAACAACCAAAGGTGTTCTGATAATGAACTCTTTCCACCTCCTCCTCCTCCTCCTTATAAAGAATAAAAAAAAATAAATTTCCCCTCTTTTGGATCCGTATTTGATAAAATAATAATCCATATTGTAATTAGTTCTTTTTTCCAGCGCTTTTAGCGAATGTTGGAACCCTTGACATGATTCAGAACTGTGAAATTTGAGAATTGGTCGACGTTGAACTTTTTGAACTCTTAGAAGCCATTTTGTCCTACAGCTACTAGTCATAAGTATTTAAGTGGAGTTCATAATTTTGCAGAATAGGATATAAGTGAGAGTCGTATACATATATTACAAGGAGGAGTCGATGACAATTTTGCTAATATTATTGACATCGAGATTGTCTTTCACGTTTCAAATGAACCTTATATATTATAGCACCTAGTTTCGTATGCAAGACGGGATTTGAACCGAGTTCTTTATAAGCAAAGGGCATCATCAAAACCAACCGAGTCTCTGCATGTATATATGAAATTTGTAGAATAAGCAGTATTTTTAACATCTGTAAAATACTGAAAAGTAAATATATTTATTATATTTTGTATATGATCTTGCAAACGATTTGTTTATAGAGTATCGTTTTGTTTAGCATTATGTCAACTAAAGAACAAAACGGTACTGAGTTGTTAGTTGCATCTTTTGTCGAGGAGAAAGAGTCTATTTAGAACTTCGGTTATCTCCACCCAAACCTCATGTCTCCCGACTCCCGTCTTCCCTTACAACCTGATTATATAACAAAATATAACAATGTTAAGTCAACAGTACCGAGGAATGGAGCGATACTCCATTCTTCAAAGACGCAAAAGGAGATTAATGTTTAGTCTGCTGTATATATATTAGCCTTTTCACTCTGTAATAAATATTTATAATATGTCTTTCATGTGTTTTCTTGTAACTCCCACGAATGGTTATAAACCTATAATAACAATCCTAAACATTATTACATTTTTATTACGTCCTTGAAGTCAAATGACGTTTTCATTAATATGATAACTAAGCGGAAATGAAATTGGCTTTGTGACCAATTGTTGTGCACGTCATATTGCGCGTTTCCGGTTTGCGTTTTGTTGTAAGTAGAGCTGCTGTTTATGAGTGGATAACACAATATGGGTTGTGGTGCTATGCTGATTGTCTTGTTTTTAACCTACTTGTTAAGTAGGATATTACGTTAAGCTTTTAAGGATCTATAACGAGTATCTCTTTTTCTTTAATATGATAAATCTATTTGTACCCTTGCATCTGTTCGTTTTAAACTGAATAAAATATAAATCAAATATCATACTTTAAATATATGCCTACAAAATGTATTTCGATATCATCATAGGTGAGAAAAACGACTTGTGACGATTGTCTTCGCACCTGCAAAGAACTCTATGCAGTTAATAGATTAACAAACTTTTTGATTACACCTTATAAGGAAAGAATTGAATATCTTTTGTTAAAACACTTGCATTTTTTTCCTTCTTAAAAACACAGCTTTACACTTTTGAGTCAGTTGTTACATAACACCTGAATTGTGGGATGAGGCACCACCCGATGAAAAAGAAAAACTGATTAAAACTAATATTTTCTTAAGTGCCATCTGTTATCAAAATGATATTTTCATTTAAAAAACTTTTTAAATCCTAACTACACTCGTGTTAAAAAGCTAAGGACAAACTACATTTTTACCTGCATATGAAAACATTTCCATGCCTACAGCCAAATGTGGACATAAATATATTGCCAGCATACTAACAAATTATCTTACACAAAAAATCTCTCATAAATTTCATACAAATTAAATTGCAATACGTTTATGGCAAAAGTTACAAATTTCCTAAGGACGTGGATAAGGAATTAATGTACAGTGCCTACAGAAAACTATGCGGAGAGACAATTCAATGTGCTCATCCCGGACTGCGATGCAGTTCTCACAACGTCGCACCATGCTTAGCACCAAGTGATTCAGGAGTTCTTCAGACAAACTGGCCAACTCCTCCACCTTCAGAGCAAGGATAAGACCTTTTTTGTTTTCTGGAGCGGAATTTCGAGCAGCAGAACATATCCCTATTGCGTATTCAACCCTATAGAACACGTTTTACCAAACGTGTTCTATAGGGTTGAGATCCAGGAATCTGCTCGTGCACGATGAGATGTGGCACTGCCATCCATAAAAATGAATTCTTCGCCTACAGCACACCAAGGAACAGCCGAACATGACGTTTAGGAACTTCGTTCAGTATCATTCACCACTCATAGTCCCTTTTTCCAGCAATTGTAGCTCACTGCTTCCATTAAGCATAATGCTCCCCTCACCATGACCCAGGTACCGCCGTATCTATCCCTTTTAAGAACATTCTCGCGATGGTAAGCAGCACCACATTCACGCCAGATCAAATGTCGTCTAGAATCCGAAGAAACACTAAAACGACTCTCATCTGTAAAGAGTACATTAGCTCATTGGTTTTTTGTCCATTTTTATGCATACAACACTACTGAAAACTTGTTCTACTTTGAGCTGTGGATAAAGGGACGCAGACTACAGGCATTCGGGCGTATAGGTCTACTTGCCGTAGACGCCTTGCCAGAGTTCGTCGAGATATCCGCGTATCTGTACTTGAATAGAGCCGACTTGCAAGCTGACCTGCCGTGGTGCGCCCATTAGGTTTTGCTGTTATAACCAAAAAGCTGTCTTCATGCTCCGTAGTAGAGCGACGGCGACGAAAGGAACTTCCTTCGAACATATTCGCTTAGCGCAGCCTTTTGCTACCTTCAATCCTAAACAAAATACTTATTCCTAAACAGAAGAGGCAACAAAATATCTATCAATATCCACTTAATTTGAATATTTAATTATATATATTATATATTATATATATATATTATTTAGTTAAAAATTCACAAGTTTTTCGTTCTGATTTCTTCATGGTTAGTTATGTAATGTCCAATTTCTTTCTTTTTTGGTCTGTTTATCCTTTATTTTCAGAAATCAAAAAAAAAAAAAATAGTCTAGGGTTCGTTTGTAAACGAAAAAAAATTGTTATCTTCGTCTTTTCTGTGTGTGATGGAATCGCATAAATATATATATATAAATATATATATGTAGAGAGTTTTTTACCTTGGGTATAATATATGTTAAAGATACCAAGCTATTTTAAATATAAACCTGTTTTTTTACTCCATTTCCCAAGTAAGCAAACAGACAAGTCAGTCTGTTTACTTAAACCTCCAGGAGATGTGCTTTGCATTAAGGATAAATATTAAGAATAGTGATCAGAGCTTATTCTACCTTTACCGCGAGTTGCCTTGACTTGCACTACCTGCAGGGTCAGCTAGACTTGCAACACTTGCAGGCGCAAACTTGACTGATTTGTCTGTTTGCTTACTTGGGAAATGGAGTAAAAAACCAGGTTTATATTTAAAATAGTTTGGTATCTTTAACATATATTATACCCAAGGTAAAAAAAAACTCTCTACATCTATCTCTCATCCTGAGATTTTTATTTAATAAGGTCAAAGCACCTTATGGTAACTTGTTTTGGTAAAATATTTATAAGCTTTATAAAATATTTAAAATATTTAAAAATATTTAAAAAATATTCCATCATACAAAGAAAAGACGAAGATAACAATTTTTTTTCGTTTACAAAAGAATCCTAGACTGTTTTTTTTTTTTTTTGATTTCTGAAAATAAAGGATAAACAGGCCAAAAAAAGAAAAAAAGATAGAAAATCTATCTAAGAGTTTCATGCCGAATATAGAAAACTATAAAATAAAAGTTCTGCGAGTCCAAGCGTAAGCCAACAGGTGGTACATGCTGGGGCAACTCGTAGTAAAGGTGGAGTAAGATCCGATCACTGTCCTTAGTATTTCCCATAATGTAAAACCCAACTCCTAGGAGATGTATGCTGTTATACATTATGTGGGAAGGTCACTACCCAGACCGGTTTCGACCCTTTTTCGGTCTCGTCAGTGAGTAGGTAGACCTACGTGTAAATAAATAGTCCCCATAATTATATATTTAATTAAGAAATATCTCACAATACGCAGTCTTCCCTAATACAGCAGTTTTCAACTAAAGTTGAAGTCCCCCCCCCCAATAATACCAATAATAATAGGGAAAACGCTGCTTTTAGATTACTTGGAAGCTTTTTGAAAATAACATTAAAAAAAAATCGACTGTAGTGATACCTAAAGATGTCTGTGTTTGTTAGACAAAAGTGATGCCCCTCCCTGGTTGTCAGTTATTATACCTTCCTTCGGTTTAGTGTTCGACACATGATGCGTTTGGATACACTCCTTTTCAAGTATTTCTTTTAAATTATAGCACGTTTATCAAAGTTCATGTTACGGAAGTGCTTTTAGTAAAGCGGACTTAAATTCGACCTACAAGACATCCAACGCTCTGGGCAGTGAGGATGTCTAACTGTAGTTGGAATAAACAGTCGAGGTACTCAAGCAAGAAGCCGTTTTGATTGTTACAATCGTTGGTTTAAGATTGAGCAAGAGGGAGCTTTAAACACCCGATTGAACAATTCGGAGTTAAATCCCTTTTAGCGGCGCTGCGATTTCCTACTCTTAAATTGTACCCGTAACAGATAGACGAAGAATTCAGGGGCAAAAGCTTTGTGCATCACCTCTCGATACCAGTGGCGTGAGATCGTTTGGATTCTTCCTAGTGTACATCCCTTTCCTAGTTTATGTGCACAATGTAGCCTTGGATATTTTAGAATTATAAGTTTTTCAACTGTGGCTGCATCATGAAATAGGGATTAGTATTTTAGTTTCTTGGTTTTGCATGTGTTAGTAATATTTCGTAGTTACTTCTGTAAAGGGTAGTGGAGTGATAATTTTTTTTAAAAAATAAGTTAAGGTTGGATTAGTTTTTAGTTTGCTAGGTTAGCACATCAATTATTATTATATATATATATATATATATATATATTAAAAATAATTGAATGACTAGAACCGAGATGTAAGTAAAAAGGTTTTAATATAAAAACACGATTAGTTTCGGCTTGTAACAGCCTTCATCAGGTGACATTATAAAACAAAGAAAAAAGAAAAAACACTAAAACACTGAAGCTTAAATAAACTATGAACATCATAGAAAGTCTCTATACATAATTGACATTAAATCGTTGTGGTTGTATTTAAAGCTGTTCTTCCGTGTCGCCTTGTAACAGCCTTCACCAGGCTTCATCAAAAAGAACTATGGCGGAGAATCTAGAGATTCCTCCAGTTTCTCGGCTATAGTTTTTTTTTTTTAATTGAAAAGAAAAGCGAGAGTTCGTTTAGTATCCGAGATTCTTTAGTATCCGACAATCCCGGATACTAAACGAACTCTCGCTTTTCTTTTCAATAAAAAAAGAACTATAGCGGAGAAACTGGAAGAATCTCCAGATAATGAAAGTTGACATACCTTTAATATAAACTGTGAATCTCAGGAAGCCACAATACAATATAATAACAACGTAAATCTTATAAGAAAATTTGAAACATTAAAAATAATACAAAATAATAGGAACTTCTCAAAACCACACATCAATATTGACAAAGTCGTTATCAACAAATCTTCTTATATACTTTCAGATGAAGAAAAAAGCATCCTTAGTCTAAACTTTATTCCTTCCCCCAATTTATACTAAAGGAGACACTAATTACAAAAATAGAAAAAGCCTTCTTTTCTCCCTCCAAGATGCAAAACTTCTACGTATTGAATCAATCTTTATTATCAATAACGCAAAACCACCTGCAGATAACATTACTTTAACAGAACGCAAAGCCATTAAAAGTTTAAAAAACAACAGAGATATAATCATCCTTCCTGCGGATAAAGGCAATGCAACAGTCATCCTCAACTCTCAAGATTACCAGAATAAAATGATTGAATTACTACAATTGATATCTACTCAATACTCGAGAGAGATCCAACTCGTGAACTTCAAAATCGTACAAACAACTTATTAAAAACAACCACTGAATTATCCCGAAACGTTCGCTTATCTCCATCCATTAATTCCTCGCATATATGGTGTTCCTAAAATCCATAAAGAGAACCACCCTACTACGCCCAATCGTAGAAGGTATCAATTCTCCGACGTACAACCTTTCAAAATATCTTGCCAAATACCTAAAAACTTTTTCAGGCAAGTCACCACCCTTTATCAAGAACACTACAGATTTTGTTACATACATCAAGGATATAACAGTTAATGAAGATGAAATCATGGCTAGCTTGGACATAACTTCTCTGTTCACTAATGTCCCAAAAGATGAAGTCCTAACACTACTCAAGGACAAGTTATCCAAAAAAATGTTAGCCTTGCTTACACATTGCATCAAGTCCGGTTACTTCAGATTTCAAGATACTATATACAAGCAAAATCATGGACTGGCTATGAGTAATCCTTTATCCCCTGTACTCGTAAATATTTACTTAGAGGATTTTGAAACCAAGGCTATCTCTTCCTTTATTTTAACACCTAAAGTTTGGAAACGCTATGTAGATGATGTCTTCATTATTTGGAGCCATGGACATGATTCCCTTATGGTTTTCCTCGAACATCTCAATAGCCGACATTGTAGTATTAAGTTTACTGCCGAGTTCGAAACGGATAATTCCTTGCCTTTTCTTGATGTCCAACTGACCCGCTCTTCTGGTAAACTCAAAATATCGATATATAGAAAGCCCACACATACCGACAGAAGAGAACGGAACATAGCGCCCGTTCTCTTCTGGATGACCCAAATGAACTTCTTACAGAAATAAACCATCTCAAAACAAACTTCTTTCAAAGTTAATGGATATTCCAAGAGAATCACTGAACGATTCCTTCTTAATCCTCCTAGACATCGTCCAGAAGAAACAAATAGATTCAAAGGCAATATACAGGGTGTTCGGGATAAATTTGACAGTTTCGTAAGGAAAAAGAAAATCTTCTTTGTATCTATTAAATTTAATGAATTGACAAAAAAACATTACAGGCAGAGTTAATTACAATACTATCAACAAGATTTACTCAAAATAACCACCATTAGCATCGATCACAGCTTCAATTCTGCTTCGGAACCTCGAACAAGCTGATGCTACAGTCTCCCTGGGAAGGGCCGCAAAAACTGTTTTAATTTTATCCATTAACTGGGCTTTTGTATTACTGGAAGTGCGATTGGTGTCTTTTTCAACTGCACCCCATACAAAATAATCCATGGGGTTAAGGTCTGGGGAGTTTGGAGGCCAAACATTTGGACTGGTGAAGTCGTAGAAATTTTCAGACAACCATTTTTGACTTTTCCCAGAGGTGTGGCAAGGGGCCGAATCCTGCTGCCATACATACGGCCTACCATTGGCTGCCCTTGTTATCCAGGGCTTGACTACAGTTAGCAACTCCACGAACAAAGCCCGAATTCCAATGCCAGGGTTCTTCAACACCTGTTCCTGCAGATTTGCGAGGAATTCTGCTGTACGAACGCAATCAGATCGTCTGCTAGGGATCTTTCTTCTTGCTACATCCTCGTAGTCACCATTGCAAGTCTCTAGTTCATGCCTGATTGTTTTTACTGTATTCAGGGAGCATTGGGCAGCAGTCGTAATATCCTTATTTTGATGGCGGGCACGAATCATCATGATACAAGTTATTCTCTTCCATGATTCAGGTGGGTTCCAGCTATCCATCCTTTCTGACATCTTGTATGTGAATGAAGAAGGGTCCAAATTTTTAAATGAAGAGAAGTGTGTGTTAATACATGTAACTTACGGAAAAATATAATTAATTATAAATATGTCAAATTTATCCCGAACACCCTGTATCTATTCCTTACATAAGCACTGTTTCACATAAATTAGCAAAAGTTCTAAAAAAATACATTATCAGAACCTTGTTCACTCCACTTCCAAAGATCTGTTTCTTAATAAGCCACCCAAAACTTTGTCATCATCATCTCAAATACCCTGGTGTATATAAAATATTGTGTGATTGTGATGTTCCTTATTTTGGGCAGACAGACAAATCTGTTGAAATGCTTATGGAAGAACACATGAGGGACATTGCTTACAAGGGACAGTGAGCCAGTGCATTCTCAACTAATCGTAATGATGAAAGCCAAAGTCACAAAGTCTGCTGGGAAAAATCTACCAACATCTTCCGTTGCAATGATGAACTAGAGAGAAAAATCGTGGAATCTAGGGAAATCATCTTCCATCCTGTTCATCTAAATAATAACTTGAGCTACAACCTCCTAGATCATTCAGCTGTAATCATGTACTGGCGTTCACGAGATGCTACTAGCACGCACTTTCCCAACAATACAACAAACGAAAGAACAGCTTTAAATACAACCACAACGATTTAATGTGAATTATGTATAGAGACTCTCTATGTTGTTCATAGTTTATTTAAGCTTCAGTGTTTTAGTGTTTATTCTTTTTTTTTCTTTTATAATGTCAGCTGATGATGGCTGTTACAAGGCGAAACTAGTGGTGTTTTTATATTATAACCTTTTTACTTATATCTCGGTTCTAGTCATTCAATTATTTTAAAAAATATGCATGTTATCCAAGTTAATGGTCATTCTTTCATATATATATATATATATATATATATATATATACAGGGTGTTCGGGATAAATTTGACATATTTATAATTAATTATATTTTTCCGTAAGTTACATGTATTAACACACACTTCTCTTCATTTAAAAGTTTGGACCCTTCTTCATTCACATACAAGATGTCAGAAAGGATGGATAGCTGGAACCCACCTGAATCATGGAAGAGAATAACTTGTATCATGATGATTCGTGCCCGCCATCAAAATAAGGATATTACGACTGCTGCCCAATGCTCCCTGAATACAGTAAAAACAATCAGGCATGAACTAGAGACTTGCAATGGTGACTACGAGGATGTAGCAAGAAGAAAGATCCCTAGCAGACGATCTGATTGCGTTCGTACAGCAGAATTCCTCGCAAATCTGCAGGAACAGGTGTTGAAGAACCCTGGCATTGGAATTCGGGCTTTGTTCGTGGAGTTGCTAACTGTAGTCAAGCCCTGGATAATAAGGGTAGGCAATGGTAGGCCGTATGTATGGCAGCAGGATTCGGCCCCTTGCCACACCTCTGGGAAAAGTCAAAACTGGTTGTCTGAAAATTTCTACGACTTCACCAGTCCAAATGTTTGGCCTCCAAACTCCCCAGACCTTAACCCCATGGATTATTTTGTATGGGGCGCAGTTGAAAAAGACACCAATCGCACTTCCAGTAATACAAAAGCCCAGTTAATGGATAAAATTAAAACAGTTTTTGCGGCCCTTCCCAGGGAGACTGTAGCATCAGCTTGTTCGAGGTTTCGAAGCAGAATTGAAGCTGTGATCGATGCTAATGGTGGTTATTTTGAGTAAATCTTGTTGATAGTATTGTAATTAACTCTGCCTGTAATGTTGTTTTGTCAATTCATTAAATTTAATAGATACAAAGAAGATTTTCTTTTTCCTTACGAAACTGTCAAATTTATCCCGAACACCCTGTATATATATATATATATATATATATATATATATATATATATATATATATATATATATATATATATATATATATATATATATTTATATATAATATATATCTCCTCTCTCTCTCTCTTCATCCGATGAAGAGAGAGAGAGAGAGGAGCAGACAAGTGCCACCATCGGGTGGCCTTAACCATAACACAGCATATGTATGTGTATAACACCATATATGTAATAGTATTAGGTTCTACGATCGATTTTTCTCTGTTTTGCGTGACAAAAAACCACTTTCCAGGAGAAAAAAATACGGCGTGGTCGTGCCCAAGATTGATTAACTCGAAAACTAGTCGAAAGGGTTAGAAAAAATTCCTCAAGTCGGCGACTAGATTTGAACTGAGAACAGCTTTCTTCGGGGGGAGGAGCCTAGCGCTATGGATGCAGCATCACTTCTATAGGGCTATGCACCACTTAAGACATTTGCTTCATTCTTTCCTAAGTAGAGATTACATTGACTAGCCACCTTTCATACTCTAGGGCAGGCGTTCCTAACCCTATGCCCGCGGGCACCATGGCACCATGATCAATTTGTGTGTACCTGCCGCTGTTCAATCGTATGGGGACAAACGTGCAAAGTAGAAAGGCTGCTTTGGCGTGGCTCAAATGGCAAGAACAACAGAACAACATAACTATACAACATGCATGTTCTGTGGGGAAAGAAGTCCGCATCAGACCTTTTTTGTCGATGGGAAATGTGGAAGCTTTTTATATGAATTCTACGGCTGCTTCCATCATGGGTGCCAAAAATGTTACAGACCAAGTACATTCCAACCATACAGAAACACAGACGTGATTTCCCTTTTTGAGCAAACGAAGGATCGCGAAAACTATTTTCGTAGTAAAGGATTCGATGTGATCTCAATTTGGGAATGCCAATTAAATACAGAAATTTCTGAAAACATAGCCTTGAAAAACTTTATTGCTGCTCTTAATATTCCAGATCCCATTTTACCTCATACTGCTCTGCATGGTGGAAGACCCTACTGCTACAAAATGTATCATAAAACTCAGTCAGAAGGGGGAAGTTATTCGCTATTTGGACTTCAATAGCCTTTATCCATGGGTAATGAACTACTAGGTATTTTCTGTGGGGCATCTCGAAGTTATTCTCGATAATTTCGACTATTCTCCTGGGGCATACTTTGGTATTTGCCATGCAAAAGTGGAAGCACCTACCAATCTCTTTGTACCGGTTTTGCCCATCACAGTGAACGAAAAATTAATCTTCCCCCTGTGTGGAAAGTGTGCTTCTGAAATGGCCCAATTGTGCTCTCATACGTACCGATCTTTTACAGCTTTTTGGCGCACTCCAGAATTAGATTTAGCACGTGCTCGCAGTTATGAAGTTTTAAAATTTTACGAGGTGTGGCATTTTTCTCAAAAATTTGAAGGTGAAGAAAACTTCTTTGCTCACTACATTGATACCTTTCTGAAGCTGAAACAAGAAGCATCTGGATGGCCTGAAGGTCAAAACTGACAGTCTTATCTGGATGAGTTTTTGCTAAGGGAAGGTGTTATGTTAAATAGTGAACACATTAGTAAAAATCCTGGTAAACGTTAACTTGCTCAGCTTTGTTTGAATTCCCTATGGGGAAGGCTTGGTGAAGATGGGGAAGAATGTTAAGAACTCAGACTCAGCTGATTTCCTCTTATGAAGACCTCGTAGAACTATTTTTAGACCAGTAAAATTATCCAAGATGCCAGGCTAGTTTCAGAAGAGCAGATGATGGTTGCCTACTCTCCTATTGAAGGCACTGAGCCTGAAAATAGGAAAGGGAATGCTGTCATCTCCTCATTTGTAGCTGCCTATGTTGGATAAAGTTATATGAGGTCATGGAACCTTTGCAAAGATGGTTTTTATACACAGATACCGATTCTGTCATTTTCAGTGAAAAACCGGGCAAATACTTACTATCAACTGGTAGTAAGTTAGGCGACGAACTCGACAGTGACTTTATAGTTGAGTTTGTTACCACAGGCCCCAAATCTTATTCCTACAGAATGCAGGGGGGGCAGTAAGCTTGTGACCAAATGCAAAGGTATTACTTTAAATTCTCGCGTGGCCACTGATATTAATCTGGAATCTATGATAGCAGCAGTAAGGGGTGAGCCACAAAACATCCAAATTCCTGTACCATTTTCTGTCCATAGAGACAAATGGAGCTATCAACTCAAAACGACCTCTGTAACAAAAAGATTTGGATACTCTTTTACATACATACAAGAAGGAAACACCTCCCCCCATTTTCTTTTACATGGGATGACATATCTGCCAAATCACATTGAAAAGTGTGTAAAAGTGTCAGGACTTTGATTTGATTGTGTTTAAACTTTCTTCTAATGGGTTTATGCCTCACATTAGTAGGTTCTGTTGCTAACCAACTTTTCACGGTTTCATATAGCAAATTTGTATGTTTCTGTTAAAGCTTTGATACTTCCAAAACTAACTACTGTATTAGGATTATAGTAATCTGTTAAAATTTAAATTATACATTTTTGGTCGTTTTATAATAGAAATACAATTTTATTAATTTTATTTTTATCAATTTTATTTTTTATTGTAAACTGGTCTGTATTAATAAAATTGTATTTCTAGTAATCTGTTAACTTTACCATCACTAACAATAACATTTTTTTCTTTGCAGATGAAAATCAATAACTATCGCAAAAGCGTCAGCTACTTGTTTTTATACTACTGTTGTTTTTGTTAATGACCTGTGAAATATGTATAATAATATGGGAAGCAGTATCTAAAACAGCCAATCGCACATGTCTCATCAGAGAAATGTTACGACAAGAAAACCAGCACAGACATTGGTGATGTCAGAAAATTCCTATTTCTGTGTTAGATTCAGAAAGATAGCATTGTAAATAATATCTGGGAAATAAAGTGTGTAAACTTAAATGAACAAAAGGTGTCGTTGATGTGTTATGCATATTAAGTAAGATCACTTTTTGAAATCACAGTGAATTCAAATACATTTTATTCATTTATTTATTTATCGAACTTTAAGATCTTAAATATAGACAAATCAAAATATTCGGATGAGTTAGGAATATGCGGGAAAAAAAGTGTGTGGTATAATTAATTATTCAGAAAAGGGCCATCTCGAACTCTAAACTAAGAATTCCCATACGGAAATAACAGGAAAGAAATATCACACACTTGTTGGAAAAGTTGTGCTGCCACCTATAGACGAACAAAGACAAAACTTAACGACAATGACGGATGTGTGTTACCTTGGGAAATTCCAAGATATCTTATCTCTAAACATCACCCACAATTCCATAGGCAAACCAAAACATCATGTGATGTCACAGACACATATGTTCCCCAGAAAATTCCAAACTCGATACGTCATGATTCCTTATCTCTAACGTCACCCACAATCCCATATGCAAACCATATACTTATCTACATCTCACAACAATACACATCCATGACACTGACGTCGCTTCCCCCATTCACCCTACTCCTATTTGGTTTAGACTGTCCCACCAATCATACCACGAATCTTTATCCACTAATATATTTCCCTTTTCCATTCAAAACAATAACGTCACTTATTTACAACTAACAAATTATGTCACTTATCTTCATCTGATTACAATACACATCCAGGACACGGACGTTGCTTCCCCCATTCACCCTACTGCTATTTGGTGTAAACTCCCCCCCCCCACCAATCACGACACGATTCCTTATCTCTAACATCACCCACAATGCCCTACGCGAACAAAAACAAACGACCTGACGTCAATGACTCATCTTCCCCAGGGAAATTCCAAACCCATGACGTCAATCATCTTATCACACAAGGACGTCACGTTCCCTTATCTTATCTTGATATTGATCTTATTGCTCGGTCTACTAGTGCTGGACAGAATGTTCCCTTTTACAGTTATAAAATAGGAATTCTTTAATAATAAAGAGATGTAAGGTTGTTTTCTTTTGCTATTCTCTTTATCTTTAAAGTATACTACCATTTTTTGTGAGGTGTGGGATGTTGATTTTATTGGAGACGCGTAGTTCCACATTCTCTGTGCATATATATTTGGTGTTCCTCTGTCTCTATTCGAAGACAGTACATACACATTTCTTTTCGCAATTCCTTTTTTGTTTGGAAGTATGGATATGATATTCTCCATGGACCTTCTTGAGTTTTTCCCCTCTTCTAAATCGCAACATGATCAATAAAACTAATTATATTCCTATCTGTAAGTTGAACTCTTGCAGAATCAGTTTTGAGATTTATGAAATTAGTCCTAAAAAGGATTCAGTCTTTGACTCTTTATCTCTTCACCTGAATGAAGAAAATCTATGTGGATGGGGGTGTTATTGAGTTAAAAGCTCTAGTCATGGCTGGGTGATGTCAATATCCGAGTCTCAGTTAAAACTTCATCGGCTAGAGCATTGCCATCTGTTACCCTGGAAGTCCTAAAAAGGACTTAATTTTTCCCTAATTTATAAGATTAGTCCTAAAAAATATTGGCTAGATGGGCGAAGCAAGAATGCTTTTCATATTCCCCGTTATCTGTAGAGGACAGTGTATGGATAAGGTGTTTTTGAGCTATTAAAGCTCTGATCATGGCAAGAGGGTAACAGCAATAGCCGTGCCTCAGTTAGAACTTCATTGGCTACAGCATTGCCATTACCCTCCCAGGGTTTCATCCATCCCACTCTTCCCACCTCTATAAGATTAGTAACAACATGATTTAGTAGGACAGGATGCAGGACTTATATGGCACAGAGGATGAAGCTTGACGCTTTTCATATTCCCTGTTGTCTGTTTCGGGAGCAGTGATGGGAGAGATTTGTGAGCTATTTTAGCTCGCCCTGAGTGGGCAGAAGTGGTTATTCGTCGTTGAGTGTTAGGATGGCGTTCGGTCTTTTATGTTTCCAGTGGTCATTACCGTCATAGTTTCCGGCTTGCTGTATTAGTTGGTTTGGATGCGTAGATGTCTTTATAAAGAATTTTTCTGCTAGGGAGCATAGTAGTGGAGAGATGTAGGGGATATTTATGTCCCGGTGGATCTGGGCATTCCTGATGAACCACGGGGCATCCAGTATCATTATCAGGCATTTGTTCTGTAGTCTTTGTAGCTTGAGGATGTTTGTCTTGGAGGTATAGCTCCGGGCTGGGGAGGCGTATATAACTGTGGGACGGATCACTGTCTTTTATAGTAGAATTTTGTTTCTTGAGCTTAGTTTGCTGTGTCTGTTGATCAAAGGGTATAACTAAGTTTTGGTGCATGTGCTCTTGATGTGGCTGTTGAAGCATAATCACTTATCGAGAATTATTCCGAGGTATTTTGCTTCAGTTTTTCAGGGAATTTTGGAGTTCAACAGGGTGATATCTCCTTTGGGGGATGCTCGTCTTCTTGTGAAGAGTATCGTTTTGCTTTTCTGGGGGTTTAATTGTAGTCGCCAGTCTTTAAACCATTTTTCTAGATTCAGGATGGTATCTTGTAGTTTTTTGGTAACGAGATATGGTTGGCGAGATCTGGCTAGAATAGTCGTGTCATCAGCATAAAGAGGGTGGATGTGAGAGGATTTTGAGGGATGTCTGCCATATAAATGTTGAACAGGATCGGGGCTAGCAGTGATCCTTGAGGAACTCCAGCGAGGATTTTCCGTCGGGTTGAGACCGTTTCATTGATTTTGACTTGAATCCTCCTGTAGGAGAGGTATGATTTGATCAAGTGTATCATGTTTAGTGGAAGGTTAGCAATGATGTTTTTAGAGGAGGCCTTGGTGCCAGATCTTATCTAAGGCCTTTGAGATGTCTAGAAAGATGGCTCCAGTGTGTTGATTCCAATTAAATCCTGTGGTGATGTATTCCACCAGTCTATAGATCTGTTGGGTGGTGCTGTGATTTTGACGGAAGCCAAATTGTTCTTGTGGAATGATATTTAGTTGGTTGACACAATCTTGGAGTCTGATGAGGATGATTTTCTCAGCTATTTTCCCTAAATTGGGTAGCAGGTTGATGGGACGGTAATTTTCAGGTAGGTGTGGTTTTTTGCCTGGTTTGTGAATTGGGATGATGTCAGCTATTTTCCATTACTTGGGGAAGTGCTGCCATTTGAGGATGGAGTTTATGATGTTTGCCAGATGTGCTATGTCGTCAGTGATGATGTCAGGACCTGGGGATTTTTTGATCTTGAGATGGTTGATGATGCCGATTATTTCGGTAGGTGAGGTAGGCATTATAGGGCTTGGATTGACATCGGGCCGATTTACTGTGAACCTGACTTTACGATGGAGCTTGTACACATGGCAGATGTTTAGGTTCTCATATGCAGGACTGCATTGTTTTTCTAGGTTTCTTGCTATGGCTTCGGCTTTGTCAGCATCTGTGTATGCAAGGGGTGCTGTTCTTCTTGCAAAGGGGGGGGGATTTATGCTTGTTCCTGAGGTTGTTTAGGAATTTCTATATGGAATGATCTGCTGTGGAGATGGAGGTGAGCTTGTTGTCCCATTGTTGGTTCCTGTGGTTCTGGAGAACTTCTCGGACAGATTTGTTTAATCTGTTTAGGGCTGTTTTGTCCTGGGGAGCACGAGTGTTGTGATATCTTTTTCTTTGTCTGTTTTTTTTTCCCTTATTAAGTCCATGATTTCTTCCCGGAGACGGTTTCTTTGTGGATAATCGTGGATACTGTGGCTGCTGTTATGGCTTTATTGATTTGATTGGAGGTTCTTTATTGCCGTGTCTATTTTTTCCTTGGCTTTTATATGGGGAACCGGACCAATGTGTTCTGGTAGCACTTTCCTAATTTCTCCCAGACAGTGGAGGTTTGGGTAGTGGTGGGGGGGAGGTGACTGGTCTTTGTTCCCTAAGTGAAGTAGGATTGGGTTGTGGTCTGATGATAATTCGTTCAGTGCTTGAATGCTGTGCTGGTATTTGATGTTGTGTAGGATGCCGATGTCTAGGATGTCGGGTGTGCCAGTTGGGCTGTGGTGGGTTGGTTCATTGGGTCCTGTTACGACAGTGTTGTTTATCCTGTGTAGCTGAAGAGGATACGGCCATTTTTATTTGTGGTTCTGCTGTTCCAGGAGGGATGTTTGGATAAGTCCCCAGCGACGATGATGAATTCATTTGTGCCTAGTACAGCATCCAAGTCGGAAAATAGCAAGGTCTTAGCAGGGGAGTTGTAGGCGGCGTAGATTTTAAGTCTTCCAGTTGAGTTTGTGTGGACTTCGACACCGGTGAGTTCTAGGTTGGAGGTTGGGGGGGGGGGTGAGTATTCCATTGTGCCCGATGCAATTCCTGATAAATATGGCTGTACCACCACCACTTCTATAGTCCAGTCGGTCATTTCTATATAGTGTGTAGCCTCTCAGTTTTGGATTGTCTGCAGGTCTTAGATGAGTTTCATTAATTAGGATGATGCCAGGGTTGTATCTGTGAGAGAATTCTTGAAGCTCCAGTGTCTTGTTTTTTAGGCCATTGGCGTTCAAAACGGCGATCTGTAGCGAGTCTGGGAGTAATCTAGTTTTATTCATTAACAAGCATTGATAATATGGTTTGAGTTTCTTTTAGAAATCTTTTTGTGGAGTTTGGTGAAGGGTTTGACTTACTGAAGTCTTGAATCATGTTTGCCAATGAGGCTGTGATGACTGTTGTCATGTTTGGAAGAATTTGGTCCTGCTGGAACATGATTTAGTAACAACATGATTTACAGAGATACTCAAAATATGACAGTGATTTTATGGTGTCAAAGTAATATTAAATAAAAGTTTTATCCTTGTTTTTAAGCTATTTTGTCTTTATTTCTACTATTATTTCATTTTGACTATATTACTAAGTACATTCTTAAAATATCTTTGATATCTTCTTTACTGTACTTTCTTAGCACGAGCGAGCCCTGTGGATTAGATGCTATTTGATGGAGCTCATGTAACCTACTTTGAAAAATAGAGATTTAGTGGTTTAAACATGATTTGAGACAATTAGAATTACCATTCCAACGTATAGAAATATATAGAGATGCCTAGCTGCATCTCTATATATCTACTCTATAATATAGAATAGATATATAGTAAGATATATCATATATAATATGATAAGCCTTTTTTTTTTGTAACGTTTTTGTGCCCTTTTTTTTTCAAGTTATTTGAAACGTTTTGAAACTCAGGGACTACCCGGAGTGTCGAGTCTTCAAAATTCGAGTGATCAGAATTCAAGGAGAACCGGCCTACCAGTCCGGAACTTGGGGGGGGGGGGGGATCCTCCTAGTTCCTATATAAAGTTTGTTACTGTAATTCGATAATTACGTCAACAAAGGAGGCGGGTAAAAATACTTTCGCATCATGATTATATCTATAATGCCTGGCGTCGAATTAGAGATAATAGTATTGATCGATTTGAAATATTACTACTGATGCGATCTGGTGAGGGTAGTAGTAATTTATATTTGTTTAAACTACACTGGAAAACGTTTTAAAACATTTTCTGATCCTGTTGGATACGGCCCACTGAGAAACGTATTATTGTTATATTTTAATACATTATATTAAAAAGCTGTATTATTTAAACTAGCATATTGATTACATTTTACGAATAAATTTATTTTTATGTTATAATTGTTACAAAAACTAATATTTTCATATAAGGCATTGTGGAATGCCTTATATGGAATTCCATATTTACTTCATAACGAATCTTCACCCATCTAGTGGGTGAAGCAAAATTGCTTTTCATATTCCCCATCGTCTTGTAATGAAAGAACTTTGAATAAGGTGATTATGAGCTATATGCTCGCCCATTGAGGGCAGTGAAATTAGCTGTGTTCAGCTGAACTTAAGACAGACTTGGGTCTTTTATATTTGTAATTTTCTGCTTCATTATATTCCGAGGCATCCTCGATTAACGGATTTGAATGATTGGTAACGAACTTCTCAGCTAGATCTAGGAGAAGGGAAGAAATATAACGGATACATATTAACTTCTCTATGGATCTGGGAGTTTCTAATAAACCAACGGGTATCTAGAATCATCCTCAGGCACTTATTCTGTAATCTCTTAAGTTTCTGAATGTTTGTATTCTCGGTGTGGCTCCATGCGGGGGATTGGTAAGTGATGACCGGTAGAATTACCATCTTGTCAATTGTTAATTTTGTTTGCGTGTCCAGCTTACTTTGTCTGTTGATCATAGGGTAGAGCTATGCTAAGACTTTGGATGTCTTCGAGGTAATGGAACTTATATGTTTGCTGAATAGGAGTTTACTATCAAGAATCACTCCAAGATATTTAACTTCAGTCTGCAATGGAATCTTTACTCCCAATAAATAAATGTTCTCCATGCTATGGATTTTCTTTCTAGTAAGCAGTATGGCTGAGCTTTTCTGGGGGTTAACTTGGATCCCCCCAGTCTGTCATCCACTTTTCTAAAATGTGTATGCTGGTTTGAAGTCTTCTAGTTGCCAGTTTTTGGCTCAGAGATCTCGCCATCAGTGCAGTATCATCTGCATATAATGCAGTGAATGTTGTTCTCGGGTTCAGAGGGATGTCCTCTACGTAGATTGAGAACAGGAGAGGGGCCAGAAGAGATCCCTGAGGTACGCCTGCCGAGACCCTGAGTCTGAGACCTTGAAACCGATTCGCCTGCATATATCTGTCTTTCAGGTAAGAGTGGATTATTTTAATTAACTTGATTGTCAAGTTAAATTTTATCAGTTTGTAGAGAAGGGCTTGATGCCATACCGTCGATGAAGATGGCAGCTTTTTGAGTGTCCAGTTATAGCCTTTTGTAATGATTTCTACCAGCCGGTATACTTGTTGACCTGTATTATGGGCGTAACGGAAGGCAAGCTATTCGTTAAGCAAAATTCCTAACTTATCTGTTTCTGCTTGGAATCTTGAGAGCATCACTTTCTCTGTCACCTTTTCGAGGCTGGACAACAGGCTTATGGGTCTATAGCTTTCGGGAAGTTGAGGATTTTTCCTGGCTTTTTCAATGGCATGATGGTGGCTGTTTTCCATGTAGTAGGAAAATGCTGGAATCTAAAAATGGCATTTGTAATGTTGATGAGATGGATTATGACCTTTCTTGGAAGTAGTTTTACTTTTCTGCTAGATATGCCAACTGGTCCTGGAACTTTTTTACTGTTTAGATGGGTGATGATATTTATCGTTTCTGCCGGAGTTGTAGGAGTGATATGTTCAGAATTAACAGTGTTCTGTTGTAAAGTTGTCCTAACATGACGGTGAATCTTGTATATAAGGTTGATATTTAGATTTGTATAAGAATGGATTGCACTGAGATTCAAGGTTATCTACTAGTGCTTCAGCTTTCTCTTCATCTTTGTGAACTGTCCCTTTCTTGGTTTGTATAGGGGGTTGAGTTGCTTTTTGGTGCAGATCGCTTTTAAGAATTTCCAGACAGAATGATATTCAGTATTGATGTTAGCTAATTTGGTTTCCCATTGATGGTTTCCTGTGTTTTTGAAGAGCTTCACGAATTTGTCTGTTTAGGTTGTTCAATACTGCTTTGTCTCTGTGGTATCTCTTTTTTGGGCTCTGTGGTATCTCTTTTTTTGGGCTCTATTTATATCTCTTGGGGCTCTATTTTTTTCTCTAATTAGCTCCATGATCTCCTCTAGGATACGATTGATTGGGTGGAAGACAGTGGATTGCCTGACTGATTCTATTGCTTTCTGAATTTGTAGGGTTAGGTTATTTACTGCTGAGTCTATCTCTTCCTTTTTACTGATGTTGGGCACCGGACCAATGTGATTGGGAGGATCCTTGGCTAACTTGTCCCATGGTATGAAAGTGTACGGAGGAGAGAATTAAGAACTATGGGACTGTGGTCAGAAGATAATTCGTCAAATGATTCCAATTTGAATTGGTATCTTATATTTTTAAAGATGACGATGTCTACATAAGAGCTACCCGAAGGGCTGAAGTGGGTCGGCTCGGTAGGTCCAGCCAGAGGCGCGCCAGCCATATGTCCAAAACTTTAGTTGGTGCCCATACCCCCCCCTCCAATAAAAAATTCACTATAAAAAACGTTTTTTTTAAAGTGATTTTTTTATTGGAGGGAGGGATAGGGGCACCAACTAAAGTTTTGGATACAGAAGCCAGACACTACTGCTCCGCACCTGGGTCCAGCCACAATAGCAGAGTTGAGCATTGCAAAGTTGAATAGTGTGTGGCCTTTGGTGTTAATTGAAGAGCTGTACCAAGCTGTGTGTTTTCAGGTGAGGTCTCCTGCTATTATTTTGGAGCCATTTGAACCAAGTATGGAGTCCAGATCTGTTGTCAGCAGAGGAATCCTCGGAGGATTATATGCAGCATAGATCTTGAGACTGCCAGCATTGCAGGTATGTACTTCCACACCGGTCACCTCCAGGTTTACAGTTTGGGGCTTGGCTATTGTATTATGATTCAAGTAACTCTTAATATATATATGGCTGTGCCTACACCTCTTGCGCCAATTCTGTCGTTTCCGTACATAGTATATCCACGGATTTTTGGGTCCTTAGCTGGTCTTAGGTGTGTTACACCAATTAAGATGATATCAGCACTGAGACGAGTCGCAAATTCTTGAAGTTACATTATCTTAAGAGCTTTTGGTTTGAATGTTTTACTCATGACAGATGGCTGTTATAATGGTTTGTGTGGCTTGCAGGAATCTCTTTCTGGAAGATGGTGAGGGGCATGTCTTGCTGAATTCCTGCAGCATGGTGGCAAGCGAGGCTGTTAAAACCGATGCTAGATTCGAGGTTTCTAGCTTGAGAGATGTAGGAGGCTTAGTTCGTGCAGCCTCAGCATATGTTTTGGTCATGGTTGTTCCTTCCTGTGTGGTTGAAAGCGAGGTGTTTCGGGCTTGGGGACGACCTGCTTGTTTGCTTATAACGTTGTTACGTGGAGGAGCAAGATTTACTTTTGCTGATTCTCGATTTGTTGGATTGGAAAGGTATCCCTTGTAGTTGGCAGAGTTAGGTCCTCTGCAGTTTGCACATCAGGCTGGAGTAGAGCGTGGCTTGGTGCATGTGATGGTCTGGTGTCCCTCGCTACACTTCAAGCACCTGAAGACTGCCTTACATAATTTTTGGGCATGCCCAAACCTTCATCATCTATGACACTGTTTGGCAGATGCTCTTTTCCTGAGAGACTCAGTTGTAATTTTGAGTCGGCATACTACTGTCAGTTCATGGATCTGCTTTTGTGTATTGCTGATTTCCGCCAGAACCAAAGGCATTGGTCTTTTATCCGACTTTTATCCTGCTGACTTTAACTGGGGACAGGCCCTGTCTTGTGAGGTCAATGATCACTTCTTCAGGAGTGATACCTTCAGCTACCCCACCTTCAAGTTCTTTTCGCTGGGTAAAGTGAAGGTGTGGTATGGAAGATTGGTATTGTCCATAAATCTGGTCATTTGTCTATAATCCATGATTGTAGCAGGTTGAATTTTATTATCTCCTTAATCAGAATTTTTGGCCCATGAGAATCTCATGTTTTGTTCCCTGAGGGCTGATGAGACAGGAATCCATTTATTCTTATCCCTTAAGATAACTGGTGGTACCGTTTGTTTAGGTTCATTGATTACTTCCATCCCTGTTGTTTCGGGTTCTTTGGTGTTAGTAGAGATTTTCCTCTTTTTCTTGACTGTTTGGAATTCTGTATTTGTTTCCAAGGTCTGTTAGATGCTGTCTTGGGATGTAGCTTCTTCTAAATTTGGGGAGTGTACAAAGCTGATTGCATCTGAGTAATGTGTTCGTCACTTAAATCATCCATTTTGTCTTCTGAGACTGCTGAGGCGGGGGGGGGGAGAAATGTATGAAAGTGCTTAACTTTCCCCACCCAGTTGTCACTCAGCAGCTTTCCCAATCTGAGGATTTCCTTGTGCACCTCCCCAAATATGGTCTTATTCAGAGGTTTCGCAATGACAACAATTGGTGAAAAATGTATAAAGGCACAGATAGAGAAAGAATTGAGATTTCTCAGGTGTCCCGAGCAGGTTACAACTAATCCTGTGGACTTTTGAGGGTCCACTAGCAAATCCCGTAGACACACGCAGGTGTCTATCAGCAACAAAATATTATAGATAACTGCCCTAAAATAGGGATAAGGAGTGTCAAGGATCTACTTTGCTACAGATTGAGATCCCACCTCCCTATAATACCATGAATCCACCACTGGTCCTCATAGTGGGTGGGGCCTGCCGGCAATTAGACCTTTTGCATGTTTCATGCAGAGGGGGAGACAGTAGGAATGAAACTGTATCAGTGCCAGTGCAATGTGAGATTCCTGAAAAACCTTGTATGCAATCTAATCAGGGTCAATCTAAAATGGGTCCGTTCTCGTCAAAGACAAAAACTTTCTCCTATTTACTTCATGTTATATATCGTTAATTTTGTACAATTAAGTTGAATCAATTCTTATACTTTGTAATTTTTATTATGTTTATTAATAAGTTATCCCTTAATAATTATTTATTTCGTATTAATGCTTATTGTATATTTAAAATAAATTCATTTTTATATATTAAATTAAAATTACGCAGTGTTTAAAAAGAAAACCTCAACATTCTACACGTAAAGTTTCTGATATAAAATAATTCTTAAGCACATATATGTCTGCACAGTATGGATTTATTTTACTAATTATATGAAGAGCCAAAAGCTTCAATTCGGCGACATGAACTTATTTAAATTAAGGGATATTACATCTCATATTGTTTCTTAGCCGAATAACAAACTCAAAGAGTTTCATGCCGAATATAGAAACTATGTAAAGTTCGGCGATTCCAAGCGTACGCAAATACCAGGATAGTGAAACATCTGACCCATTTGGTAGTGCAAACTGAGGCAACTCATTGTAAGGGTGGAGCAAGATCCGATCAATACTCTTGGTATTTACCCATAATGTGAACATGGCTCCTAGGAGCTGTATTACTGTTCTACATTATGAGAGAAGGTCACTACCCAGACCGGTTTGAACCTTTTGTATAGGTGAAGCGGGCTCTAAAAATAAGACGATCCCGAAAGATCGCCCAACTCAGCGTTGTTCCACTCGATGACAGGCTCACCCTGTCACCGAGAAGAACTTCTCAGCATTGGCTGTACCCAGTGGCAGGCTCACTCCACCACCCAGCAGAGCCATAATCTCAGCGGTGGCCCCACTCAGAGATAGGCAAACACCTTCTTCCAAGTAGAGCCTCTCAAAGCGAGATCCGCCCCGCACCGGTTTCCACCCTCATTGGGGTCTCATCAGTGAGTAGGTAGACCTAGTTAATACCAAGTTTGTAGCGAACAGAACTTATATCCCTTCTATTGGAATTGCCAAGAAGGTGTCCTAATAAATTACAAAATTATATGAAGAGCCAAAGGCTTCAATTCGCCGAACTTTATATAGTTTCTATATTTGGCATGAAACTCTTTCAGTTTCTTATTCGGCTAAGAAACAATATGGGATGTAATATGGATTTATTTTATTTTTAATCCTACAACTCCGACCGACAGTGGCTCTTCCTTTTTAGCTATTGGAGAGTTTGAGTTTTGACGTCACTTAAATGACGTCGGTGACGTGAAAACTTTCTGGGAAGTAGCTTTCGTATTCAACTATTTTTAGCTGCAGGAGTCAAAGTATACATACGTAAATAAACGTAACTCTGTTGAGTTGTTGAGAAATATTTGTCATATTTTACTCAGGTTTCATATGAACACAGTGAACTTTAGCTAATTATTTATATGAGTGTAATGTTATTTTCACAGACAGCCTTGCCTCTGAATGTTATTGTTTACATCACACTGGAAATACGTTTCGTATTTGGTGTTATCGAGTAGGTTGCGCCCTCTACTTTTGATGGAATTTCTCTCGCTGTTAAGCAGAGAGTAGTGATTTACCGCAAAACACAAAGGCTATAAATGAAGTATTTGTTTAATAATCATTTAAAAATGCAGAATCAAGAGTAGATTATCTGTGCATTTCTAATAAATATGGTTTGCAGCTGGATATTAAGGTGGAGTTTGGTCATTTTTGCAGTGCTTACTGGACACCTAACAGCATATTATAGACTTCAGCCATGTAAGTGATCTATTTTTTACTCCTTCCATGTTTTCGTACAGTTAATAAAACTTATGATATCTAACATGGGAAAAATAATGTTATCGAAATAGCAGTAGATCACAATTAATTAATTACTCTTCAGCATAGAGTAAAAGCATATGATACTAGCCTACTTTTGGATAAGCATAGACGTAGTCTAAACCATGTGACTTAGTATGCGGTGCATTTGAGGCGTTACCGGAAGTGATGTCACTATGGCGATCAACACACCACTACGCGGAATATTAAAAACAATTTGAGGATATATGCATAATTTTTTTAAAATTAAAATGGCTTCAAGTTATTTTAATATGCTTTCTCTTAGTAGATTTTCTTGAAGTGGATATCTTGTCATATTATTTTGATTGTTTACTTGTTTGTTGTCCTATATTTATTTTCGTAGATTTTTTTTCCCTACAGTTTATGTGTGCACATGTTATATTAAGAAATTGAGCTAAAATCAGCGAATTATTATTATTATTATTATTATTATTATTATTATTATTATTATTATTATTATTTTGAGGAATAGGATGTTTTGTACGTAGGCGTGTTTTTGAGGTGGGGTTGAGATGTAAGGTATGTGATAGTATGATATTTTTTGAAGCAAACTACGTATTTTGTGGAGGCAGGTGAGTGTGGTAGTGTGCTTTTTACGGCGGAGCGAAGTGTGTGTGTGTGTGTGTTTTGAAGTGGAGGGCAAGGTCCTTGTTTTTTGCGGTGGCTGGCAGGATTGGTGGGTGAGTTTTGTAGGGGAAGAAGGATGGTTTATTTATTATTATTATTATTATTATTATTATTATTATTATTATTATTATTATTATTATTTATTTTAGTTGTTATTATTTTTTGAGGTGATGAAAGTTGGGGTACATTAGGATAGTTCTCTAGGGCCACAGGCCAGAAGAGGTGTTTGGTTCTTGGCGCACGTGTTTCTGTTTTCGTTTTCTTTCTATTTTATGTTTTGAGGTGGCGATTTGTTCGTTTTTCTTACGCTAAGTTGTCAAGTTACCTCTCTGAGGGCGCCAGGATTTCGAGAAACACATCTCTCCACCGTCCGTCCCCCCCCCCAAAAAAACTGCCGCTAGCTGAAAGACACTCACCCACCCGATCCCACCTAAAAAAAAAAACACATCTTATCATACACACGTACCCCACAAAATATCCTCTACATATGTCATTACTGAGCATAGGATTCTTTGTATATGTTACTTTCTTGTTTTTATAAGTGAATGTGTATTTTTTTTCTTATTTGATCAGATTTATTTTGAGTGCATTTTTTAATGGTGTCAGTCTATTTTTATTGTAGGTTTACATATGTAATATGTGGCATTCTTGTTCTATTTTTACCGAGTTTGTGTCCGTTTCTGAAATTCGATATTTGCCCGCGTAATTATTGATGGTCTTCCTCTTGGCTGTGCATCGATCGTGGGAATAACTCCACAAACGTGTCTTCTTACTCGATGATTTTCATTATCCAGTGTGTGAGACCACAGTCTCTCATGTGTTGGGGTGGGAAACGCTACCATATTTCTCCTGTCTAGCATACTTTCTGGGTTATCTAAATCATGGGCCCACCGAAGGTATTCATATTGATGCACACCATACTTTGACAACCTGTAATTTTTTGTAGGCGGGATTCTCACTAAGGGGGATTGAAATTCTTATTTTAGTCGATGTTTCATGGGACGATGCATCTATTACAACAGGTACGTCCCAGGAAAAGTTTTTCTTTTCTTTTAATATTTGAAAGATAATGCAACAATACCAATAAAAGAACCGTGTTTTACTAATAAAAGAAACATCACTACAATTTAGCGGTTATGATACCGTTAAAATGTAGTGAGCGAAAAAAAAAACCGACTAATATTTCTAACATGGCAGGATATTCATTCGATGCTTACCTTTGCAATCGGGATAGTTGATTATAATACTCAGTGATATTTAATGATATTGTACTTCAAATTTGTTTCAGTTATTGAGATAACACTTACTGAACTAAACATTATTATCCATTGACATGGCTTCATTGATTTTTTGTATTATTTTATTCCTAGATTACATCAATTACTATTGTACACTGTCAGAGCAAACGGTGTGGTTCAATCTTACCTCAACTGGTCTTAAGTCTGCCGGAATTTTACAGACTCAGGGTTTTTATGAAGTTAATAGAAACTGCCTTATAATACTGAATCCCCCTCCAGGCTATGGCATCATAGTTTCCATCAGACAAATAGACTTTGAGAAATGTGAAGATTATTTAGAGGTAAGGGCTTTTTTCTTCCTGTCCTCTTTATGAAACGATGCGTTATTATTAACATTAAAAGTATATTAAAATTGAATCGCTAGCTAGCAATGCAGTGCCAATTAATATTACGTCAGCTCATTGTTTCAATTTTAAACCATGTCCTAATTTTTGAAATTTGCGATCTCTTGATGGTCAATGATCAACACTTTAATCATAGCATCATCATCCATCGCCTTCAAAGTGAATTAAAAATACGCTCTTTTTTTATTCCAATATTAAAAAAAATACAAATATACCTTAGGTAACATCCCATTGACTGCATTTTTATTTAATCTAAACTGAACGTAAGTTATATCTCTTCTTTAGATTGTTCACGCAAATGAGAAGCTGTGTTTGTACTACGACGACATAAATGAATCAAAATCGTACTTCACAGACGGACCGATGAAGCTAAGATTTAAAACAAGAAAACGAACGTTCTCCTGGTCAGTTTATCGATATGCCTTTCGACTCACCTTCACCGGATTCAGCTGTAAATTTTCGTGAATTTCTTCTTTTAATAATACCAATCAATGCAATTATTTGTATTTTTTATTGGATTTCAAATTTAGTTTAATACTTGGAAATCAAATCATTGCAATAATCTTATGATGCATTACTGTTAGAGTATATATTTTTGGTTGGTTTCCCTGTTTTCCTCATTCAGATACTAACTGTGGGTCAGATAGATTTAAATGCAACAACGGTAGATGCATTTGGAAGCATCTAATAAACTACCCTCATAATACCTGCGGAGATAACAGCAAACCTGATGATTTTTTTATAGGTAACTTTTAACTTTTCCTATGTACATATTAAGGATTATTAAGAATACAAAGTGTGACTTTCAAGATTCCTTGAAAGTCACAGAAAACATCTGAAGCTTTTATTAAATCATATTTTAGAATTAAATTTATTTTGACTTGTAAGATTACCCTATACTTCTACTAATGTGAACAGACAACGCTTCATAAGCAATACAGACATATCTCCGTCATATGAGACTTCAGGTTCAAGACCGTTTAGTGAATCACTGCCTTCCCCCCCCCCCCGTAGATGTATGTAATGATTTAATAACATTTTTAAGCAGTCATATATGAGCATCAATGACGTAAATAATGCATCGACTTACGTCAGTTACTCAAAAAGAAGAAAAAAAGAATTAGAATGTTCTTAACCTTTTAGAAGTCGCGGTCCTATAAGTATCCTAAAATATTTTCGTGGCTCCCTAGTTTGTAGTAACATAATAATAATAATAATAATAATAATTTAGTTTATTTTAAAAAAAAAATAGTGGTTTTACTTACTGATTATAATAACAAAAAATAAAAATCAGAAAACAGAAATCAACTTTATTTAAATGCATTTTAATGAGACCTCTGTTGTTGAACATCTTTACTAATTTGTCTAATCTTGCTTCAACTGTGTTACTCAATGCTATTCGCATGCAGGAGTTTATTTCTTTGTTTCGTTTTAATATTTACCATTGTGGAAAATCCTTTTTCACACAAATATGTAGAAACAAAACGCAACAAATGTTGATTGGCAATAGTAAACAGGTGCAGATATTCCTTTCGGATATGTATCCAAAATTGAACCAAACTTTTCTTCTTTACGAAACTTTTACTTATTTATTTATTTCTAACAGCTACTGCATTCTTCTGGTTTTTCAGTTCATCATTTTTTTCTTAAATAAAAAACTCTGTTGGTTTATCTTTATATTGCTGATGCTTCGTTTCTAAATACTTTCTTAATTTATTTGGTTCCAGACATTCATTTCAGAGGTTTTTGAATTTCATCTATTTCTATACTAATAAATCTGATTTTTATATAACGTTATCATATTTCTTTTGTTTACTTTTTACTTATTTTTTTTTTTACATTTACGACTGGCTTTATTTACTGTTTCACGCGAGTTTACATCATCCTTGAAATTATCAATATTACTATTTTCACGTGTTCATTTTGAACTACCAGGTGTATTTATATTTATATTTAGGAAATCAAATAATGTTCTTTATTTGCTCATTTTATACGGGAGGTAATTTTAAGATCATTTTAATAATACAGAGGTATCTCGCTAATCCGAACTAATAAAAACCGAGCTCGTTCGGATTAGCGAAAAGTTCGGATTAGCGAGTTTTACCCCAAGAGACAACAATAACTAGTGTTTAAGACAAAATAATCAGATTCTAATGACACATCAATTTAATTCTGTAAATAAATGAATTAACTGATAGAAAAAAATGCTACTGTCCTGTAATATGAAACTTAAAAATAATACAGTACACAAGTTTATTTTAATAAAAAATTTAGTTTGTATGTACCTGGATTGTTGAGGATTCTGATTTAATAAAATTGCATAGTTCAGTACATAACTTAATCTGCGTAAAAATATCACTTTCTTGTAAACAACACACACACAAAAGAAAATGTTTCACAAAATAACACTAAAAATATATTTTTTTAATTTCTTTATAAAAAAAAGTTACTGATTTTCTTTTGCTTCTTGGAAGCTAAACGTTTTTCGAATGCTTCTTCTCAGAGCTGCATTAGGAATAAAATTTTGTGGAATGGTGTATCATTCTGCTTACTATACACATATTAAAAATGTCAACTGCTTCTTCATGATTTAATTTTTTTTCTTCGAATTCTTTATCGTCATCATCGTCTGCTAATTCATTCTGTAGTGTCATATTTATAATTTCAGCATCTGATTTGATTTCAAATTCACTTTCGGTTCTACCTGTGATCCATTCCGTAATATCTATTTGTGAAATTTCAACATTTGGATTTATAATTCTAACCAAATTATGCACGTTTTGAATTTCCGCTTTTTGTGTATCATCGTAGTTATCTTCATAAATTCTAGAAGGCCACTTCAAAGTACAAAGTACACCGCTGTCGAGAGTCATGAAAAAATAGGCCTACAGTATGACCGTACAATCGACAGTATGAAAAAAATACTGTACTGTAATAATAATAAATTAAATAATAATTGTTAAAATAATGATTAATAAATAAAAAGAATTATACACAAAATAATAATACGTAATAAATAAATTTTTTTTTCCTTTCAAACCACAGTTCGGATTACTGGAGGGTTCGGACTAAAGAGGTTCGGATTAGCGAGATACTACTGTACTATACTGTGGTTCATTTAAGATCATTTTAATAATACTGTACTCTTGTTCATCTCTATCCTTATCCTTATAAGGACTGGCTTAAAGGGGCGAAGCAAGAATACTTTTCATCTTCCCCGTTATCTGTAGAGGACAGTGTATGGATAAGGTGTTATTGAGCTATTAAATTAAATTAAAGCTCTGATCATGGCAGGAGGGTAACAGCAATAGCCGAGCCTCAGTTAGAACTTCATTAGCTACAGCATTGCCATCAATTACCCTCCAAGGGTATTGGATTGAATGAATCAATCACCGCATCTCACGGTCGATTGATTCTTCCTTAACCATACCTTGTTCATCTCTCCTTATAGTCCTTATAAGGACTGGCTTAAAGGGGTGAAGCAAGTATGCTTTTCATCTTCCCCGTTATCTGTAGAGGACAGTGTAGGGATAAGGTGTTATTAAGCTATTAAATTAAAGCTCTGATCATGGCAGGAGGGTAACAGCAATAGCCGAGCCTCAGTTGAAACTTCATTGGCTACAGCTTTGCCATCCATTACCCTCCAAGGGTATTGGATTGAATCATATCCCAAACTCTAGATTACACAAAACTCACTTATTAAGAAATATTTTAAAAATAAAAATGTATATTAACATTACCTAAATTTATTATCTAATTTTCCTAAATATTATAATTTCTTTTTCAAATTTGCCTTTTATTTTAAATTTAATATATTATAATAAATTTAATATTTAGTATAGCACTGAAAGTTTCGAAAAATAATTTCACACAAGTAGCACAACGTTACGTTCTATCCATTCGTACTAGTATTGTTTAAAACTTCAGAGAATCACTTCTATCATACGTCCAGTGGGCAGATATCACGGCTTGCAGTGTTGCACAGAAGCGAAAAGTCGACTTATGGCGCCACCACAAAAGAAACTACTGCATCAAACTGCATAATTCAGATTACTAATACAAAACGATGCAAGTGTGAAACCAAAGTAAAATAAAGAGGAAAAAATAATTATTTTAAGAGATGTCAAAATTTTAAAAACTAGAAACTTTCTATATATTTTCCGCGGCTCCACGGTTAAGAATCACTGAGATTGTCACATCTACTGATAACTGTGTTAATAAATTTTAACTTTAAAATTTTAAATTTTAACGCAGGCTAAACTTACCTTACAGCAACAGCAGTAGGATAAATTTAGCCTGCGGTCTATCTCAGTGTTCGATAAATACCATCGTCACGAAATTTAAAAATTTTAATCTTAGTATCTCACGTACTTTTTTTTTTTTTTAATGTTGAGCTCATACACTAGAGGTTGACTGATCAACCTATAGTATATTAGTACAGTGTGTGGGTAGTGGGTTGGGAAAGGAGGAACTTGTTTACATTTGATTTAAATGATTGTAAATTGTATTCCTTGGGAAATACGTCAGAGGGACGACTGTTCAATAATATAGCAGTTGCAGGGATGAAGGAAGAGGAAAAGAAACTTGTTCTGTGAGTTTCAAGGTGCCCTGTGACCTGTGATCTTGACCAGCAGCTGCACGTGTTCCAATGGACTTAGTACTAAGTGTGGAAATTATTGATGTTATTTCAGATGAGCATTTCCAATGGAAATATTTGTAGAATATACATATTACGGAAACCAAACGTCTGTGCGAAAGTGCCGGGAGTGAGTTGGTAAGAGATGGGTCAATAAGTCTAATTGCCTTCTCTGTATTTTTAGGACCATGTACGGCTTTGTTTTATGAATTTTAATTATTGAATATATTGTAATATTTGCTGAGTTATGATGCTAATCCGTATTATTTATTTATTAATTTTCTTTCTGCAGGTCAGGAACCCGCGTCCATCATAGTCTTAATCTTCATTGCAGAGATATTCATTTTATTTATAATTCTTATTGTTCGACGGGAACGCAAACGTTCTGCATCATCCACTACAGAATCCAATGCTAATAGAATCGCCAGTGGATTTCGTTTCGTCCCCCCTCGCCCTCCTCCTCCCCCTCTTGCAGTCAGCGAATCCACATCCCCAGCAGATCAGTCGTCTCCATCAGCACCACCTTTACCTTCCTTACGGCAACCTAGTACAACTCCCAGAGAATTTTCGGACCTTTCACCGCCTCCGTACGAAGTGGCAGTAAAGTATTTCAAAGACAAGCCAGTCTATCATTCTACAGATAAGTCGGATACGACCAGAGATTTAACTTCTTTGCTACCCACTAGTGGTTATCATAAAAATAACTGGAATCCACAAAATAACCAAGGGTGTTCTGATAATGAACTCTTTCCACCTCCTCCCCCTTACAAAGAATAAGAAAAAATAATTTTCTCCTCCTTTGGATCCATATTTGATAAAATAATAATCCATATTGCATTCATTTCTTTTTCCAGCGCTTTCACTGCATGCGGGAACCCTTGACATGGTTCTGTGAAACTGGAGAATCGGTCGAGGTTGAACTTTTTGAACTCTTCGATACCCATCCGCTATTACTAGTCATAAGTATTAAAATGGAGTTCATAATTTTGCCGAACTGGATATAAGTGAGAGCCGTGTACATATATTACAGGGGAGTCGTGGACAATTCTAATATTCTTGACAATGACTTGAGATTGTCTTTCAATGCATGTTTCATATAAACCTTATATGTTATAGTACGTACTTCATGAGTACTTTATTATTTCAAAACATACAATATTAATATTTGTGAAAATTGCTCCATTTTTTTTTTTTCAAAAAAATAATTGAGACCGGCTAACTCATCTTCAGTTGAAAAGCTCTGATAAAGTTTTTCGTATCTAAGACGGGATTTGAACCGAGGTCTTTATAACCAAAGGGCATCATTGAAACCGACTGCGTCTCTGTATATAACTTGTATATATGAAATTTGTAGAATAAGCAATATTTTTAACATCTGTGATGTACTGAAAATTGAACTTGTTTATTTTTGTATATGATCTTCTAAACGATTTGTTTATAGAGATTTTTTGTTTAGGATTTTGTTAACTAAGGTAGAATTTGAGGATGGAGCGATACTCCGTTCTTCAAAGACGCAAAAGGAGATTAATGTTCAGTCTGCTGTATATATTAGCCTTTTCGCTATGTAATAAATATTTATAATACGCCTTTTGTGTGTTTTCTTGTAACTCCCACCCACAAATGCTTATAAACCTATAGCAGGTTAGAACAGTTGGTAGGCAAAGGTTTTTATTTATTTTGGTATAATCTGAAGCCTGCTCTCCACTCCAAGGAACTCATTTTCAAGCTAATTCAAGCTTCCAACAAGCAGGTAAATGGTCTCACACTGGGCAATGAAATTAGATTCTCACCTAAAATAATCCCAAACATTATTACATCCTTGAAGTCAAATGACATTTCATTAATAAAATTAGTTTTTTCAACAGCTGAATTAAATTCTTGCTGTCGATAGTGATGTTGATAGCATTGTTAAGCACGTCATATTGCACGTGTTTGGTTTTTCATTTTGTTGTAAGTAGAGCTGCTGTTTATGAGTGGATAACACAACACGTGGTTATGGTGCTATGCTGATTATCTTGTTTTTATTCTACTCGTAATATTACGTTGAGCTTTTAAGGATCTATAACGAGTATCTTTTTTCCATTAATAAGATAAATCTGTTTGTACCCTTGCATCTGTTCGTTTTAAACTGAATAAAATATAAATCAAATATACTTTAAATAAATATATACCAGGAAAATGTATTTCGATATCATCATAATTTGGAAGAACGATTTCGCACTTACAAGATATTCTGTGCAATTAATAGATTACCGATCGTTTTGATTACATCTTATAAGGAAAGAATTAAATACCTTTTGTCAAAATACGTGAATTTTTCTGATGGTAAAAACACAACATTCCACTGTGTTTAAACGCTATCCTCCTGTATTTTCCTTCTCCATATTCCTCCCCTCACTTTCACATAGGCGCTTGGTCTCTGCGATTTGTATATTCTATAAATATTTCCACCGGAAAGTTCATCTGAAACAACATCAATAAGTCCCACACTCTGTAATAAGCCCATTGGAACACGTACAGCTGCTGCCCAACATCCTTTCACAGTACACATTGAAACCCACAGAACAAATTTCTTTTCCTCCTCCTTCATCCCTGCTACTGCGGTACTGTGGAATAGTCTTCCCCCGACGTATTTCCCAAGGAATACAACAAACAGGCTTTTAAATCAAATGTAAACAAATTTCTCCTTTTCTAACCCACTACCCATATACGGTACTAAAGTACTATAGGTTGGCCAGCCAACCTCTTGTATATGGGCCCAACATAATAAAAAAAAAAAAAATTAAATCAAATTCACTACTAAAGTAATGACACAAAGTCCTTCCTGCTGTTTCTTCAGTCACATTTTTCCCAGTTGGTTCATATATTTATCAGCACCCAGAGCGCAATGAATAACCCCGCATGTAGTTATCAGGGCCACTTGTTATATAACACTTCAATATCTCTTGAATTATGCGATGAGGCATCACTCGATGAAAAAAAAACTCATTCAAAAATTATATTTCCTTAAGCGCCATCTATTATGGAAATGATATTTTCATTGAAAACACTTTTTAAATCCTAAACTACACTGGTATCCAAAAGTTAAGGCAAAAGCAAACTACATATTTCCTTGTGTATGAAAATATTTTCATGAGTACAGCCAAATTGAACATGAATTTACTGCCAGCATACTAATAAATTATATTAAATAAAAAATGTGTTATAAATTTCGTACAAATTAAATTGCAATACGTTTTTGGCAAAAGTTACAAATTTCCTAAGGACGAAGTTAAGGAATTAACGTACAGTGCTTAGAGAAAACTATGCGGAGAAACATTTCCGTATGGAATATGTCCACCCAGAAGTGCGATGCAACGTCGCACCATGCTTAGCACCAAGTGATTCAGGACTGATTGTGGCAAACTGGCCCGGTCCTGCTTCAGAGCGAGAATAAGGCCTTGTTTGATTTCACGAGTGGAATTTCGAGGCCTTTTCCAGAATTTTTCTCCCTATTGCGTCCCAAACGTGTTCTATAAGGTTGAGATCTAGGGAACTGCTCATGTATGGTGTGTGGCATTGCCATCCATAAAAATGAATTCTTCACCTTCACCACCATGGAACAATCGCGGAGGAAATACTTAAAAAAAAACGATTTTTTAAAATGATTTTTTTATTGGAGGGAGGGGATAGGAGCGCCAACTAAAGTTTTGCATACAGGCACCGGAAACTACTGGCGTGCTACTGGGGTATAGGGGCACCAACTAAATTTTTGCACACAGGAGCCAGACACTACTGGCCCGCCTCTGAGTCCAGCCACAATAGCAGAGTTGAGCATTGCAAAGTTGAATAGTGTGTGGCCTTTGGAATGCTCAACTGAACTCTAATTGAAGAGCTGTACCAAGCAGTGTGTTTTGAGTTGAGGTCTCCTGCTATTATTATGGAGTCATTTGGACTAAGTATGGAGTCCAGATCTGTTGTCAACAGAGGAATGCTCGTAGGATTATAAGCAGCATAGATCTTGAGAATGCCAGCATTGCAGGTATGTACATCCACACCGGTCACCTCCATGTTTACAGTTTGGGGCTTGGCTATTGTATTATGATTCAAGTAACTCTTAATATATATGGCTGTGCCTACACCTCTTGCGCCAATTCTGTCGTTTCCGAACATAGTATATCTACGGATTTTTGGGTCATTAGCTGGTCTTAGGTGTGTTACACCAATTAAGATGATATCAGCACTGAGACGAGTCGCAAATTCTTGAAGTTCCAAGACATTGTTCATCAATCCATTTGCATTCCATGCCATTATCTTAAGAGCTTTTGGTTTGAATTTTTTACTCATGACAGATGGCTGTTATAATTGTTTGAGTGCCTTGCAGGAATCTCCTTCTGGAAGATGGTGAGGGGGCATGTCTTGCTGAATTCCTGCAGCATGGTGGCAAGCGAGGCTGTTAAAACCGATTTTAGATTGTAGCTTTCTAGCTCGAGAGATGTAGGAGGCTTAGTTCTTTCAGCCTCAAAAATCCACAGGATTATGTTTCATAGATAATCCTGTGGACATTTTGAGGGTCCACTATCAAATCCCGTAGACACACGCAGGTGTCTACCAGTAACAAAATATTATAGCATATGTTTTGGTCATGGTTATTCCTTTCTGTGTGGTTGCTGGTGAGGTGTTTCGGACTGGAGGACGACCTGCTTGTTTGCTTATAACGTTGTTATGGAGAAGCAGATTTACTTTTGCTGATCCTCAATTTGTTGGATTGGAAAGGCATCCCTTGTAGTTGGCAGAGTGAGGTTCTCTGCAGTTTGCACAGCAGGCTGGAGTAGAGCGTGGCTTGGTGCATGTGATGGTCTGGTGTCCCTTGCTGCACTTCAAGCACCTGAAGGCTGCCTTACATAAATTTTGGGAATGCCCAAACCTTCGGCATCTATGACACTGTCCGGCAGATGCTCTTTTCCTGAACGGCTCAGTTGATATTTTGAGTCGGCATGCTACTGTCAGTTCATCGATCTGCTTTTGTCTATTGCTGATTTCCGCCAGCAGCAAAGGCATTGGTCTTTTATCCGACTTGAGCATTCTGGTGACTTTAATTGGGGCCAGGCCCTGTCGTGAGGTCAGTGATCACTTCTTCAGGAGTGATACCTTCGGCTACCCCACCTTCAGGTTCTTTTCACTGGGTAAAGTGAAGGTGTGGTATGGAAGATTGGTATTGTCCATAAATCTGGCCATTTGTCTATAATCTATGACTTTAGCAGGTTGAATTTTAACTCCCTCATCAGAATTTTTGGCCCATGAGAATCTCATGTTTTGTTCCCTGAGGGCTGATGAGACAGGAATCCATTTATCCTTATTCCTTAAGATAACTGGTGGTACCTTTTCTTTTAGGTACATTGGGGCTTCCATCCCTGTTGTTTTGGGTTCTTCGGTGTTTGTAGAGATACTCCTGTTCTTCTTGATTGTTTAGTATTCTGTATTTGTTTCCAAGGTCTGTTAGAGATGCTGTCTTGGAATGTAGCTTCTTCTAAATTTGGGGAGTGTACGAAGTTGATTGCGTCTGAGTAACGTATTCGTCACTTAAATCATCCATTTTGTCTTCTGTGACTGCTCAGGTGGGGGGGAGAAATGTATGAAAGTGCTTAACTTTCCCCAGCCAGTTGTCACTCAGCAGCTTTCCCAATCTGAGGAATTCCTTGTGCACCTCCTCAAATATGGCCTTATTCAGAGGTTTTGCCATGACAACAATAGGTGAAAAATGAATAAAGGCACAGATAGAGAAAGAATTGAGATTGCTCAGGTGTCCCGAGCAGGTTACAACTAATCCTGTGGACTTTTGAGGGTCCACTAGCAAATCCTGTAGACACACGCAGGTGTCTATCAGCAACAATATATTATAGATAACTGCCCTAAAATAGGGATAAGGAGTGTCAAGGATCTACTTGGCTACAGATTGAGATCCTACCTCCCTCTAATACCATGTATCCGTCCATGTTTCATGTTTCATGCAGAGGGGGAAACAGTAGGAATGAAACTGTATCAGTGCCAGTGCTTGTGAGATTCCTGAAAAACCTTGTATGCAATCTAATCAGGGTCAATCTAAAATGGGTCCGTTCTCGTCAAAAAAAAAACTTTCTCCTATTTACTTCATGTTATATATCGTTAATTTTGTACAATTAAGTTGAATCAATTCTTATACTTTGTAATTTTTATTATATTTTAATAATAAGTTATCCCTTAATAATTATTTATTTCGTATTAATGCTTATTGTATATTTAAAATAAATTCATTTTTATATATTAAATTAAAATTATGCAGTGTTTAAAAAGAAAACCTCAACATTCTACACGTGAAGTTTCTGATATAAAATAATTCTTAAGCACATATATGTCTGCACAGTTTGGACTTATTTTACTAATTATATGAAGAGCCAAAAGCTTCAATTCGGCGACATGAACTAATTTAAATTAAGGGATATTACATCTCATATTGTTTCTTAGCCAAATAAGAAACTCAAAGAATTTCATGCCGAATATAGAAACTATATAAAGTTCGGCGATTCCAAGCGTAAGCAAATACCTAGATAGTACACCACCTGACCCATTTGGTAGTGCAAACTGAGGCAACTCATAGTAAGGGTGGGGAAAGCTCCGATCACTATTCTTGGTGATCACTATACTTCACCTATACAAAAGGTTCAAACCCAGATCGGTTTGAACCTTTTGTATAGGTGAAGCGGGCTCTAAAAATAAGACGATCCCGAAAGATCGCCCAACTCAGAGTTGTTCCACTCGATGGCAGGCTCACTACCTCACCGAGAACTTCTCAGCATTGGCTCTACCCAGTGGCAGGCTCATCCCACCACCAAGCAGAGCCATAATATCAGTGGTGGCCCCACTCAGAGATAGGCAAAAACCTACCTCCAAGTGGAGCCTCTCAAAGCCAGATTCGTCCCTCACCAGTTTCCACCCTCATTGGGGTCTCATCAGTGAGTGGGTAGAATGGGAGTTCATGTCTTTCATCATCGGTCTTTGGAGTATAAAGATTGCTGAGGGTCAGCAGGTAGTAATAGGGGAAGTTAAAGAAAGGTAGAGTAGGATAGTAGGAGGCCTCAGTCAACCTGTTAGCTGTATAACCCAGAGGTTGTGGCTAAAAGGTCTGTAAAACATAATCTCCTTACACCTGTTCTAAAAAAAAACAAAACTTTAAATTTACATTTCACTTTACCCGAAAAACATAACTTTGGATTACATTAATCCAGGTGGCCGGAGACGTCATCTCGTGAAGGCTAAAAAAGAAAAATGTTTGTTAAAATTTGGAACTTAGATTATTCTTAAACTATGCCTTACAACTGAAAAAATAACTGCGATAGCGGGATCCGTATTGAGGTGGACTTTATCAACCAGAGAATCGAGAGTTGAGGGAAGAACCTCGCCCGAGTGATGTAGCCCACAAGGAGCTGCACCGCCTCAATGTAAGCCTTCGCAGCTCGGGTTCTCAGGTCTACCCCCTCCACTGTGAACTAATAATCATAAACCTGTTGGGTCAAGTGATTTTTTTTTTTAACCTCCTCCTGCGTGAACTAACTTATTTTTTCTAGCTGTCGTAACCTTTGGAAGTATTTACGTCCAAACCACTCAGTGTCTTCTTTGATCTCTGAATCTGTTAACTTTCTCAAAGTTCTGCAGAAGTACTTACTCTCGACCTCTGTCATGCCCAGATGACCCGTTACCTGGTTGGGAACGGCCGTGGCTATGTCCTCGATATAGATATTCTTCCATTGCATACTTATAATTCCTTTCCGAAGGAGGAACGTTGGCCCATCTTCTCTGCACATTGTTAAGAATACACTGTCTGCTGATTCGATGGGTCCTCTCCATTTCTTTATTATTGCATTCCCATTTTTAAACATATTTTCACCCATAACTAGTTTGATTTCTTCTACAGAAAATTCTTCAGCCTCTTCATGTATTGTTGTTTTCGTCTCCATTTCATCCGCTTCTGATTCTTCCGATGAGGTTGTGTAACTTGGTTTTGATTTTTTAATGTTCCCTTCTTCAGGGCTTCGTGACCACTTTTGTGTACCTTCTTCTTTAGTGGTTTCCATTTCTTCCTCCGTTTCGCATTCTTCCTCTGCTTCGTTTTCCTTCTCTGTATCTAAAGTGGTAGTTTCTTGTTGCTTGCGTTCCTTTATTTCTTCCACTGCGGTTTCTGTGGTGGCGGCTTGATTCTTGGCTGTTTCTTCTTCCTCTGTTCTTTCTTTGCTGGTCGTTTCTGCATTCTTAGTTACGGGCGCTTCCTTCTTATTGCGTTTTAGATTCCCTTGCTATTGTGTTATGTGCAGCTTGCAGGGTTGGGAAGTCTTCCCGTTCTGTGTCATTAATGTTTACTGCTTGTGTTACTGTGGCTGGCGTGATAGCACCTCCCATCCTTTCTGCCTGGTTTCTGGATGGGTAGGTGTCTACTTTGTGATCTATGGTGCCACATTTAAGGCAAGGTGCCTCACACTGTAGTAGGGCATGTCCTGCCCCCATGCAGTTCCTGCATTTGTTCTTGGGACAGTTTTTACCTGGAACATCTAGGTAAAGACTGCCAGGGTAGTTAACTACCACCAGGGTAGTTCTCTGCCAGGGTAGTTAACTAGTACCCTGGCAGAGCCTAGAAAGACAAAATTGGGGACCTCGGCCTTCATTTCCATACGGAAAGTTACCTCGCCAGTCTTCCAGTCGGGGAAGTCTGTATCGTTAGCGATTTTTACGTCGCGTACGACTCCCCATTTCGAAAACGCTTTTTTGAATATTTCGGTTACCCCCCTCCAGATATTCTACAAGGAACCTCTCTATTCTTATTGTCTTGAAAACACTCCCTACTACAAAGGGAAAAATTTTTTTCCCTTGACATTCTAGTCATTTACTTAACTTGTTCCTGGCCTCCACATTCTTTACTACTACCTGGAACCTGCCTGCTCCATAAGGGGTAAAGCCAACTATATTTTCTGCCCCTACTGCTTCGCTAAGAACTTTTCACCAACATCCTCTTCGGTGTGTCGGCGTTCGCTTCGATGCCAAGGGTCCTGACTCACGGTGAAAAAGAAATCATGATTTAGAGAAAAAAAAACTAAGTCCCAGAATGGAAGGACCTTCAGAACCAGGGCCAAGCGTTCCCTGTTTGATGAAATCTCCTACTAGACTAGCTAGAGGCGGAAGACTGCAAACAGGCACAAGGCAAAATTAGACAACAATAGAAAAAAAAATAGATTGCAAACGATCCTACCACTAGGATCAGGGACTGGATTCTGAAACATGGAGCTTTCTCTCTCAGGGTTGCTGGAAATAGGGACTTCAGGCAATCAGTAGGTAGACCTAGTTAATACCAAGTTTGTAGCGAACAGAACTTACATCCCTTCTATGAGAATTGCCAAGAAGGTGTCCTAAAAATTACAAAATTATATGAAGAGCCAAAGGCTTCAATTCGCCGAACTTTATATAGTTTCTATATTCGGCATGAAGCTCTTTGAGTTTCTTATTCGGCTAAGAAACAATATGGGATGTAATATGGACTTATTTTATTTTTAACCCAACAACTCCAACCGACAGTGGCTTCCTTTTTAGCTATTGGAGAGTTTGAATTTTGACGTCACTTAAATGACGTCGGTGACGTGAAACTTTCTGGGAAGTAGCTTTCGTATTCAACTATTTTTAGCTGCCGGAGTCAAAGTATATAGACGTAAATTAACGTAACTCTGTTGAGTGGTTGAGAAATATTTGTCATATTTTACTCAGGTTTCATATGAACACAGTGAACTCTTGCTAATCATATGAGAGTAATGTAATTTTCACAGACGGCAATGCCTCTGAATGTTGTTTACATCACACTGGAAATACGTTTCGTATTTTGTGTCGTCGAGTAGGTTGCGCCCTCTACTTTTCAAGGAATTTCTCTCACTGTTAAGCAGAGAGTAGTGATTTACCGCAAAACACAAAGGGTATAAGTGAAATATTTGTTTAATAATCATTTAAAAATGCAGAATCAGGAGTAGATTATCTGCGCATTTCTAATAAATATGGTTTGCAGCTGGATATTAAGGTGGAGTTTGGTCATTATTGCAGTGCTTACTGGACACTTAACAGCATATTATAGACTTCAGCCATGTAAGTGATCTATTTTTTACTCCTTCCATGTTTTCGTATAGTTAATAAAAGTTATGATATCTAACATGGGAAAAATAATGTTATCGAAATAGCAGTAGATCACAATTAATTAATTACTCTTCAGCATACAGTAAAAGCATATTACTAGCCTACTTTTGGATAAGCATAGACGTAGTCTAAACCATGTGACTTAGTAGGCGGTGCATTTGAGGCGTTACCGGAAGTGATGTCACTATGGCGATCAACACACCACTAAGCGGAATATTAAAAACAATTTGCGGATATATGCATAATTTTTTTAAAATTAAAATGGCTTCAAGTTATTTTAATATGCTTTCTCTTAGTAGATTTTCTTGAAGTGGATATCTTGTAATATTATTTTGATTGTTTACTTGTTTGTTGTCCTATATTTATTTTCGTAGATTTTTTTCCCCTACAGTTTATGTGTGCACGTGTTATTTTAAGAAATTAAGCTACAATCAGCTAATTATTATTATTATTATTATTATTATTATTATTATTTTGACGAATGGGATGTTTTGTACGTTGGCGGTTTTTGAGGTGGGGTGTGAGATGTAAAGGTACTGGAAAAGGTAATTAAGAGAAGAATTCGGGAATTAGTGGAATCCCATTCATGCTAAACAAGAGATGATTCTACATCAAGTTTGGTCTTCATTAATTCATCATAACACACTCGTATCTACCAGTAGTATAGTGTACACCAACCCATGAACCAATATGAGGGAGAACGAAACCATATGGCATTATGAAAAAGAGGAGCTTGACTCGTTGATTCACTTTCAACAAAGCAAGTGAATAGGAAAGATGAATAATGGAAATGTTACACCATGATACTATTAAAGGGGAAAATGGGACATGATATTTTTTGGAGCAGAGTACGTATTTTGTGGAGGCAGGTGAGTGTGGTAGTGTGCTCTTTACAGCGGAGCGAAGTGTGTGCGCGCGCGTGTGTGTGTGTGTTTTGAAGTGGTGGGCAAAGTTCTTGTTTTTTGCGGTGGCTGCCAGCGTTGGTGGGTGAGTTTTGTAGGGGAAACAGGATGGTTTATTTATTATTATTATTATTTATTTTAGTTATTATTATTTTTTGAGGTGACGAAAGTTGGCGTACATTAGGATAGTTCTCTAGGGCCACAGGCCAGAAGAGGTGTTTGGTTCTTGAGGCACGTGTTTCTGTTTTCGTTTTCTTTCTTTTTTATGTTTGGGGGTGGCGATTTGCTCGTTTTTCTTACGCTAAATTGTCAAGGTACCTCTCTGAGGGCCGCCAGGCTTTCGAGAAACACATCTCTCCACCGTCCCCCCCCCCAAAAAAAAAAACTGCCGCTAGCTGAAAGACACTCACCCATTTGACCCCGCCTCAAAAAAAAAAAAAAAAACATACTATCATACACACGTTCCCCACAAAATATCCTCTACATATGTCATTACTGAGCGTAGGATTCTTTGTATATGTTACTTTCTTGTTTTTATAAGTGAATGTGTATTTTTTTTTCTTATTTGATCAGATTTATTTTTCAGTGCATTTTTTAATGGTGTAGGTCTATTTTTATTGTAAGTTTAAATATGTAATATGTGGCATTCTTGTTCTATTTTTACCGAGTTTGTGTCCGTTTCTGAAATTCGATATTTGCCCGCGTAATTATTGATGGTCTTCCTCTTGGCTGTGCATCGATTGTGGGAATAACTCCACAAACGTGTCTTCTTAGTCGATGATTTTCATTATCCGGTGTGTGAGACCACAGTCTCTCATGTGTTAGGGTGGGAAACGCTACCATATTCTCCTGTCTAGCATACTTTCTGGGTTATCTAAATCATGGGCCCATCGAAGGTATTCATATTGATGCACACCATACTTTGACAACCTGTAATTTTTAGTAGGCGGGATTCTGACTGAGGGGGATTGAAATTCTTATTTTAGTCGATGTTTCATGGGACGATGCATCTATTACAACAGGTACGTCCTAGGAAAAGTTTTTCTTTTCTTTTAATATTTGAAAGATAATGCAACAATACCAATAAAAGAACCGTGTTTTACTAATAAAAGAAACGTCACTACAATTTAGCGGTTATGATACCGTTAAAATGTAGTCAGCGAAAAAAAAAACACGACTAATAGTTCTAACATGGCAGGATATTCATTGGATGCTCACCTTTGCAATCGGGATAGTTGCTTATAATACTCAGCTATATTTAATGATATTGTACTTCACATTTGTTTCAGTTATTGAGATAACACTCACTGAACTAAACATTATTATCCATTGACATGGCTTCATTGATTTTATGTATTATTTTATTCCTAGATTACATCAATGACTATTGTACACTGTCAGAGCAAACGGTGTGGTTCAATCTTACCTCAACTGGTCTTAAGTCTGCCGGAATTTTACAGACTCGGGGTTTTTATGAAGTTGATAGAAACTGCCTTATAATACTGAATCCCCCTCCAGGCTATGGCATCACAGTTTCCATTAGACAAATAGACTTTGAGAACTGTAACGATTATTTACAGGTAAGAACCTGTTTCTTCCTGTCATCTTTATGAAACGATGCGTTATTATTAACATTAAAAGTCTATTAAAATTGCATCGCTAGCTAGCAATGCGGTGCCAATTAATATTACCTCAGCTCATTGTTTCAATTTTAAACCATGTCCTAATTTTTGAAATTTGCGATCTGTCGGTGGTCAATGATCAACACTTTAATCAAAGCATCATCATCCATCGCCTTCAAAGTGAATTAAAAATACGCTCTTTTTTTATTCCAATATTTAAAAAAAATACAAATATACCTTAGGTAATATTCCATTCACTGCATTTTTATTTAATCTAAACTGAACGTAAGTTATATCTCTTCTTTAGATTGTTCACGCAAATGAGAAGCTGTGTTTGTACTACGACGACATAAATGAATCAAAATCGTACTTCACAGACGGACCGATGAAGCTAAGATTTAAAACAAGAAAACGATCGTTCTCCTGGTCAGTTTATCGATATGCCTTTCAACTCACCTTCACTGGATTCAGCTGCAAGTTTTCGTGAAGTTCACTTTTAATAATACCAATCAATTGCAATTATTTTTTAATTGGATTTCAAATTTTCTTTAATACTTGGAAATCAGATCATTGCAATAATCTTATGATGTATTACTGTTAGATTATATGTTTTTGGTTGGTTTCCCCGTTTTCCTCATTCAGATACTTACTGTGGGTCAGACAGATTTAAATGCAACAACGGTAGATGCATTTCGAAGGATCTAATAAACTACCCTCACAATACCTGCGGAGATAACAGCAAACTGGATGCTCACAACCCACCATTCATTACAGGTAACTTTTAACTTTTCTTATCAACATATTAAGAATACAAAGTGTGACTTTCAAGATGCCTTGAAAGTCACAGAAAACATCTGCAGCTTTTATTAAATCATATTTTAGAATTAAATTTATTTTGACTTGTAAGATTACACTATATTTCTACTAATGTGAACAGACAACGCTTCATAAGCAATACAGACATATCTCCGTCATATGAGACGTCAGGTTCAAGACCGTTTAGTGAATCACTGCCTTCCCTTCCCCCCGTAGATGTATGTAATGGTTTAATAACATTTTTAAGCAGTCATATATGAGCATCAATGACGTAAATAAAGCATCGACTTACGTCAGTTACTCAAAAAAAAAAAAAAATTAGAATAATTTTCGCAAAGCTTAAGGCAGTGGTTCTTAACCTTTTAGTAGTCGCGGTCCTCTAAGTGTCCTAAAATATTTTCGTGGCTCCCTAGTTTGTGGTAACATAATAATAATAATAATAATAATAATAATAATAATAATAATTATTATTATTATTATTATTATTAAACTTTTTTTAAAAAAATAGTGGTTTTACTTATTGATTATAATAAAAAAATTTTTAAAAAAATCAGAAAACAGAAATCAACTTTATTTAAATGCATTTTAATGAGACCTCTGTTGTTTAACATCTTTACTAATTTGTTTAATCTTGCTTCAACTGTGTTACTCATTGCTATTCCCATGCAGGAGTCTATTTCTTTGTTTCGTTTTAATATTTACCATTGTCGAAAATCCCTTGTCACAAAATATGCAGAAAAAAAACGCAACATATTTTGATTGGCAATATTCAATCCGGATATGTATCCAAAATTGAACCAAACTTTTCTTCTTTACGAAACTTTTACTTATTTATTTATTTCTAACAGCTACTGCATTCTTCTGGTTTTTCAGTTCATCATTTTTTTCTTAAATAAAAAACTCTGTTGGTTTATCTTTATATTGCTGATGCTTCGTTTCTAAATACTTTCTTAATTTATTTGGTTCCAGACATTCATTTCAGAGGTTTTTGAATTTCATCTATTTCTATACTAATAAATCTGAATTTTATATAACGTTATCATATTTCTTTTGTTTAATTTTTACTTATTTTTTTTTTTTTTTACATTTACGACTGGCTTTATTTACTGTTTCATACGAGTTTACATCATACTTGAAATTATCAATAACACGATTTTCAAGTGTTCATTTTGAAGTACCAGGCGTATTTATATTTATATTTATATTTAGGAAATCAAATAATGTTCTTTGTTTGCTCATTTTATACGGGAGGTAATTTTAAGATCATTTTAATAATACTATACTCTTATTCATCTCTAGACAATTGATAATTGACATTTATGGCTTTAGTGGTACAGCAAGATGCTTTTCATATTCCCCGCTATCTTGTGGTTACAGTGAAGGTAAAATTTATGAGCAGATTGCTCGCCCTGAATGGGCATGGAGATTATGCATCACTAAAGGAGGCTAATATAGCTTTTGGTCTTCTATATTTGAATATGTCCGTTGCCTCGTATGCTGCAGCTTGCTGAACCAAATCGTTGGGATGTGTGGACGTCTTTAGGAAAAACTTGGTTGCTAAGGATTGTAGAAAAGAGAAAATATAGGGAATATTTGTGTCTGTGTGGAGTTGATTGTTTCTAACATACCACGGGGCGTTCAGAATCATTCTCAAGCACTTATTCTGCACTTGCTGTATTTTGATAATGTTAGCATTAGAGGTGTGGCTCCAGGCCGGAGAGGCATAGGTGATTATAGGACGAATCGTCATCTGGTACAGTTGCAATTCGATTCTGTTGCTGAGTTTGCTATTTCTATTAATTAGCGGATAGATCTGAGCTATGATCATCTCTAGTCCTTATCCTTATAAGGACTGGCTTAAAGGGGCGAAGTAAGAATGCTTTTCATCTTCCCCGTTATCTGTAGAGGACAGTGTATGGATAAAGTGTTATTGAGCTATTAAAGCTCTGATCATGGCAGGAGGGTAACAGCAATAGCCGAGCCTCAGTTAGAACTTTATTGGCTACAGCATTGCCATCCATTACCTTCCAAAGGCATTCGATTGAGTGTTGAGTGAATCAATCACCGCATTTGACGGTCGATTGATTCCATTCTCTCCTCCAACATCTCTAGATTACACAAAACTTACTTATTAAGAAATATCTTTTAAAATTAAAAAGGTATATTAACATTACCTAAATTTATTATCTAATTTTCCTAAATATTATAATTTCTTTTTCAAATTTGCCTTTTATTTTAAATTTAATATAGTATATTATAATAAATGTAATATTTAGTATAGCACTGAAAGTTTCGAAAAGTAATTTCACACAAGTAGCACATCATTAAGTTTTATGCATTCCTACTAGTATTGTTTAAAACTTCAGAGAATCACTTCTATCACACGTCCAGTGGGCAGATATCACGACTTGCAGTGTTGCACAGTAGCGAAAAGTCGACTTGTGGCGCCACCAAAAAACAAACTACTGCATCAAACTGCATAATTCAGAATACTAATACAAAACGATGCAAGTGTGAAACCAAAGTAAAATAAAGAGGAAAAAATAATTCTTTTAAGAGATGTCAAAATTTTAAAAACTAGAAACTTTCTATATATTTTCCGCGGCTCCACGGTTAAGAATCACTGAGATTGTCACATCTACTGATAACTGTGTTAATAAATTTTAACTTTAAAATTTTAAATTTTAACGCAGGCTAAACTTACCTTACAGCAACAGCAGTAGGATAAATTTAGCCTGCGGTCTATCTCAGTGTTCGATAAATACCATCGTCACGAAATTTAAAAATTTTAATCTTAGTATCTCACGTACTTTTTTTTTTTTTTTTTTTTAATGTTGAGCTCATACACTAAATGTTGACTGATCAACCTATAGTACATTAGTACAGTGTGTGGGTAGTGGGTTGGGAAGGGAGGAACTTGTTTACATTTGATTTAAATGATTCTAAATTGTATTCCTTGGGAAATACGTCAGGGGGACCACTGTTTTCCATAATATAGCAGTTGCAGGGATGAAGGAAGAGGAAAAGAAACTTGTTCTGTGAGTTTCAAGGTGCCCTGTGAAGGGATTTTGAGCAGCAGCTGCACGTGTTCCAATAGGCTTAGTACTAAATGTGGAAATTATTGATGTTATTTCAGATGAGCATTTCCAATGCAAATATTTGTAGGATATACATATTACGGAAACCAAACGTCTGTGCGAAAGTGCGGGGAGTGAGTTGGTAAAAGATGGGTCAATAAGTCTAATTGCCTCCTCTGTATTTTTAGGACCATTCAATTTTTTTTTAATATCACCTGTATGGCTTTGTTTTATGCATTTTATTTATTGAATATATTGTTCTATTTGCTGAGTTATGATGCTAATCCGTATTATTTATTTATTAATTTTCTTCCTGTAGGTCAGGAACCCGCGTCCATCATAGGCTTAATCTTCATTGCAGTGATATTCATTTTATTTATAATTCTTATTGTTCGACGGGAACGCAAACGTTCTGCATCATCCACTACAGAATCCAATGCTAATAGAATCGCCAGTGGATTTCGTTTCGTTCCTCCTCCTTCTCCTCCTCCTCCTCCTCCTCCTCCTCCCCCTCTTGCAGTCAGCGAGTCCACATCCCCAGCAGATCAGTCATCTCCATCAGCACCACCTTTACCTTCCTTACGGCAACCTAGTACAACTCCCAGAGAACTTTCGGACCTTTCACCGCCTCCGTACGAAGTGGCAGTAAAGTATTTCAAAGACAAGCCAGTCTATCATTCCACAGATAAGTTGGATACGACCAGAGATTCAACTTCTTTGCTACCCACTAGTAGTTATCATAAAAATAACTGGAATCAACAAAATAACCAAGGGTGTTCTGATAATGAACTCTTTCCACCTCCTCCCCCTTACAAAGAATAAGAAAATATAATTTCCTCCTCCTTTGGATCCATATTTGATAAAATAATAATCCATATTGCATTCATTTCTTTTTCCAGCGCTTTCACTAAATGCGGAAACCCTTGACATGGTTCTGTGAAATTGGAGAATCGGTCGAGGTTGAACTTTTTGAACTCTTCGATACCCATCCGCTATTACTAGTCATAAGTATTAAAATGGAGTTCATAATTTTGCCGAACTGGATATAAGTGAGAGCCGTGTACATATATTACAGGGGAGTCGTGGACAATTCTAATATTCTTGACAATGACTTGAGATTGTCTTTCATTGCATTTTTCATATAAAACTTATATGTTATAGTACGTACTTCATGAGTACTTTATTATTTCATAACATACAGTATTAGTATTGTGAAAATCGCTCCATTGTTTTTTTCAAAAAAGTAATGGAGACCGGCTAACCCATCTTCAGTTGAAAAGCTCTGATAAAGTTTTTCGTATCTAAGACGGGATTTGAACCGAGGTCTTTATAACCAAAGGGCATCGTCAAAACCGACTGCATCTCTGTATATAACTTGTATATATGAAATTTGTAGAATAAGCAATATTTTTAACATCTGTGATGTACTGAAAATTGAACTTGTTTATTTTTGTATATGATCTTGTAAACGATTTGTTTATAGAGATTTTTTGTTTAGGATTTTGTTAACTAAGGTAGAATTTGAGGATGGAGCGATACTCCATTCTTCAAAGACGCAAAAGGAGATTACTGTTCCGTCTGCTGTATATATTAGCCTTTTCGCTATGTAATAAATATTTATAATACGCCTTTTCTGTGTTTTCTTGTAACTCCCACCCACGAATGCTTATTAACCTATAGATAGTAGGTTAGAACAGTTGGTAGGCAAAGGTTTTTATTTATTTTGGTATAATCTGAAGCCTGCTCTACACTCCAAGGAACTCTTTTTCAAGCTAATTCAAGGCAACCGGCAATTTCAACAAGGCAATTTCAACAAGCAGGCAAATGGTCTCACACTGGGCAATGAAATTAGATTCTCACCTAAAATAATCCCAAACATTATTACATCCTTGAAGTCAAATGATATTTCATTAATAAAATTGGTTTTGTCAACAACTGAATTAAATTCTTGCTGTCGATAGTGATGTTGATAGCATTCTTATGCACGTCATATTGCACGTGTCTGGTTTTCGTTTTGTTGTAAGTAGAGCTGCTGTTTATGAGTGGATAACACAACACGTGGTTATGGTGCTATGCTGATTATCTTGTTTTTATTCTACTCGTAATATTACGTTGAGCTTTTAAGGATCTATAACGAGTAACTTTTTTCCATTAATAAGATAAATCTGTTTGTACCCTTGCATCTGTTCGTTTTAAACTGAATAAAATATAAATCAAATATACTTTAAATAAATATATACCTGGAAAATGTATTTCGATATCATCATAACTTGGAAGAACGATTTCGCACCTACAAGATATTCTATGCAGTTAATAGATTACCGATCGTTTTGATTACATCTTATAAGGAAAGAATTAAATACCTTTTGTCAAAACACGTGAATTTTTCTGATGGTAAAAACACAACATTCCACTGTGTTTAAACGCTATCCTCCTGTATTTTCCTTCTCCATATTCCTCCCCTCACTTTCACATAGGCGCTTGGTCTCTGCGATTTGTATATTCTATAAATATTTCCACCGGAAAGTTCATCTGAAACAGCATCAATAAGTCCCACACTCTGTAATAAGCCCATTGGAACACGTACAGCTGCTGCCCAACATCCTTTCACAGTACACATTGAAACCCACAGAACAAATTTCTTTTCCTCCTCCTTCATCCCTGCTACTGCGGTACTGTGGAAGTCTTCCCCCCCGACGTATTTCCCAAGGAATACAACAAACAGGCTTTTAAATCAAATGTAAACAAGTTTCTCCTTTTCTAACCCACTACCCATATACGGTACTAAAGTACTATAGGTTGGCCAGCCAACCTCTCGTATATGAGCCCAATATAAAAAAATAAAAATAAATAAATAAATCAAATTCACTACTAAAGTAATGACACAAAGTCCTTCCTACTGTTTCCTCAGTCACATTTTTCCCAGTTGGTTGATATATTTATCAACACTCAGACTATATCAGCAGTCCTTAAATCCTAGAATTTATATTAGGTAAGCAATAAATTCTAGGAAAAAACTTAAGACATACCATGCAAGACCTCCTAGAATAAAACTAATGTTCCCCTTAGACCCGTCGTAGACTGTATCAGCAGTCCAACTTACAAGTTATCAAGATTCTTATCTAACTTTCTCCGCCCTCACATAGGCCACTCAGTCTCTTCAATCCAAAATTCTACTGAGTTTCTCACAAAAATTAAAGATATTCAACTATCAAAAACTGACTTGTTAATCAGCTTCGACATTGTCTCCCTCTTCACAAATATTCCCCATAAAGAAGAGCAATAGAATTACTAACTCAAAAATTTCCGTCTGATATAGTTGAATTGTTCAAGTTTGTTATTGCATCAGGTTACTTCACCTGAAAAGGTCAAATTTACAAGCAAGAAGAAGGAACAGCAATGGAATCTCCTTTATCACCAAACCTAGCAAACTTGTTTTTAGAACACCTTGAAGAAAAAATATTCCCTTTTGAACCCAAACCAAAAATTTGGTTAAGATATGTCGACGACGTATTTGCAGTCTGGGATCATCCCGAACATGAATTACAGCTGTTTCTAGATAAAATTAACCTTCTTCATCATCGCATCAACTTTACGTTAGAAAAATAATCTCCACAGGGTATCTCCTTTTTGGATTTACACATCCAAAGAAAAGAAGACGGTTCTATCGCCGCGTCTGTCTTTCGCAAGCCTACATTCTCAGGTCGCTACATTCACAATTCTTCCGCTCATCATCCATCTCAGAAATCTGGCATTATTAAATCACTAGTTTCCAGAGCAGACAAATTCTGCTCCTCTGAAGAATCTTTAAACCAGGAATTAGAAGTAATCAAAAATACAGCCATCCTAAATGGATATAATCCGAAAACAACTCAAAAAATCATCAGTCACTTCTCCCCACATTAAACCAGACAGGAAGAAGTCCATAGGATTCCCATACCTTACGTCAAAGGCATCTCCGAACCTCTTTCTAAAATTATGAAGAAATACAATTTTGCCACTACTTACAAACCTATCAACCAAATTTACAACTTGTTACCTTCTCCTAAGGACAAACTCTCACCTTTGATGTTGCCTGGTGTTTATGAGATTCCATGCTCATGCAAATTGTCTTACTATGGACAGACAGGTAGGTCTGTTCAGAAACGCATCTCGGAACATCAAGACCACATTCGTCTTTTTAAACCGCAGAAATCTGGCCTCTCTCAACACGAAATTGAAAATCCAAATCATAGGATCCATTGGGAAAAGTCTAAACTTTTACATAGATCTTTTTATAAACATGAACGTTTATACAAAGGAAGTTCTGAAGCCCTACTACAGAGACCAAACTTAAACCGCAACGACGTTCTTACTATTCCTAAAGTATGGGAAATTGTCATACAAAATTGTGTTAAATAATTAATTTTTATTTTTTTATTATTATTTTTTATTATTATTTTTAATTAATTTATTTTTTCTGTAACACGTTACGCACGTTTAATGAAATTCTATTGTAATCATGCGCCCTAACTGTATGTTATTCCTAATTTTTGTTTAAATACTGTACTGATGATGTCCTAAGATACTTAGGATGAAATATTTACAATTAAATAATTTTCCTTGTGGTTAATACGTGTGTTTCTTTTAATTAAGCAGTTCAAAGAAAAATTACAGTAGGAAATATAACAGTTCTTATTTGGAATTCGGGTTTACTTGGTGTGGAGATGAAAGTGAACAGAAACCCCCAACGTGTTTTCTGTTATGAAGTGTTGTCGAACGAGTGCATGAAACCTGCGAAACTCCGACGACATTTAGAAACTAAACATTGCGATGTGAAAAATAAGCCAATTGAATTTTTGGCGACGCTGTTCATTAAATCTTGGGAAAGATATAGTTTCGGCCATGGTTTGATTAATAACAAGGCACTGGAAGCATCCTATCTCTTAAGTTTGCGCACGAAAACAGGGAAAGCTCATTCTATCGGGGAAAATGTACTACTTCCAGCTATAAAAGATGTGGTAAAACCTATGTTTGGCTACAAGTTACTAAAAGATGTTGATTTGATTCCTCTTTCAAATGACATTAATTCTGTCGGTCGCAGAATTAATGTTATGGCAGTGATGTAATGTATGGGCTTCTGTTCGGATGGAGCTCGCGCCCTTACAGGCAGGCAGGCATAGTGGGGTTGTTTCTAAGGTCAAGGAAGTAGCTCCGGATATGAATTGGGTACATTGTTTCATACGTGTACATAGGGAAGCGTTAGTCTCCAAAGGAAAACCACCAGAATTTAAAACTGTGCTATACAACGCTGTAAAGCTAGTTAATTTTATTAAGGCTCGACCGTTAAATAACTGGTTGTTTTCAGTACTCTGCGATGAAATTGGCAGTGAATATATACAACTTTTGCTTCATTCTGAAATTCGCTGGCTTTCCAGGGTCAAAGTACTAACAAGGTCATTTCAATTAAGGCACGAAGTTTTATTGTTTGTAAATGTACATAATTCTGATTTTGCATCAGTCCTTGTTGACGAAGCATGGTTATCAACGCTATCCTATCTTTCAGACATTTTTTTTTTTTTCGAAATTAAATGAACTAAATCTCTCCCTTCAGGGAAATTCTTTAACTGTTCTTGATTTCTACGACAAAACAAAGGCACCCGAGAAAAACAAACTGGTGTTATGAATTAATTATGCAAAAGACAGACAATTTGCACCTTTTCCAACATTGGAATAATTTTTAGTGGAAAATGATCTTTTTGTTGATTCTGAGTTCCTGAAAAGGGTTTGTGACCACCTCAAAACCCTAAAACAGAATTTTGAAACATATTTTCCGAATAACTTTTATAAGAAATTTCTGTGGATTCGCGATCCATTTCTGGCTTAGTCATGAGAACGATCTTTCGCTTTCGAAAAAAAGAACAGTTAATTGAACTTTCAAGTGATAGTGAACTTAAAATGCAATTCCGTGATCTTGGTTTGGCTCGATTCTGAATCTCGCCTTCAGTGAGAAGTGAATTTCCCGAATTATCTAAGGAAGTATTGAAAATCGCCATGCAGTTTTCTACAATCTTTGTAAGAAAGGATTTTCAAATCTACTTCAAATAAAAACAAATGACAGAAATCGTCTTAGTGTGTGTGTGTGTGTGTGTGTGTGTGTGTGTGTGTGTGTGTGTGTGTGTGTGTGTGTGTGTGTGTGTGTGTGTGTGTGTGTGTGTGTGTGCGTGCGTGCGTGCCGATTTTCGACCTGACCAATATTGAGTTAGATATCAAGCAACTCTGCAAGGGCCGAGAAGCTCGATCATCGCATTAAAAAAAAAAGCAGTACATAATTATATCATATTATTTATACGTTTAATAAAAATTAAAACTTTGTTCAATGATGATATACTCCGTAGATTTATTTTAGGCATTTTACTGGTCCTTTCACTTAGAAAGGTTGAGAAACGTGATCTAGATGATGTCTTTGAGAGATTACAAGACGTCCAAGTTTGCAACTTTATTCCTCCCCGAAAAGAGCTTCCATCAAACACAATTCGCTTAGGGCACTCTTTTCCCTTTCTTCTATTGAGTGCTACTACGTGATTCCTTTTGCGGGTCCATACGGAAATTTGAATATGTACCCATTTCTACTCGAAATCGTCAGTTATACAAATTACCACAAGCTAATTCTTCTGAATTTGCAGATGTACCGAGTAGAAACTGTTTTCATGCATAAAAAAATGTACGTAAAATTAGTTTTTTTATTTTATTTTTTTGGTTCGATGGGTGAAGCAAGAATGCTTTTCATATTCCCGGTTATCTGTAGAAGAAAATGTAGTGCTATAAGCTCTGATCAAGGCAGGAGGGGAAACGGCAATAGCCAACCTCATTTAAAACTTCATTGGCTACAACACTGCCATCCATTACCCTCCCTGGGTACCCATTTTAGTCGCCTGGTACGACATGCATGGGCCGATATGTAAGTAAAGCCCTGTTTAAAAATTAGAACGATCCCTAGACCACTCCATAGTGGCCGAAAGATCGTCCAACTCAGCGTTGGTTCCCCTCAACGACGTGGGGGCCGTCACTGACTGGTTCCCCTCAGTGACGGCCCCCCACCAACTCAGCGTTAGTGGGGGGGTCCGTCACTGAGCAGAACCACTCATATTCCAGGGAAAAGCATCCACCGACAAGGCCCCCTCACAGGCCACGCGAGAGAACACCCTCCCCAGAGACTCAAAATGCTCTCTCAGGACAAACCCCCCTCACTAGGAGCAAAATTCCTGAATAAACCTGAGGGAGCGAAACTCTGCGTCTCATTTTAGTCGCCTCCTACGACATGCATGGGCTACAGTGGCGCTATTGTTATCACGACCACCACACGGGGTACGTAAAATTAGTTTTTTTTTTTTTTTTTCCGGGGAGCTAGACTGAGTTCTTGACTCTTCACCCCTTCATCTAATCGAAGAAATTCTGTGTGAATGGGGTATTATTGAGGTAAAAACTCTAGTCATGGCTGGGTAACGGCAATAGCCGAGCCTCAGTTAAAACTTTATTGGCCACAGCATTGCCATACGTTATCCTGGAAGTCTTAAAAAGGACTATCCTTCTCTATCTCCATTATCCTCACCTGGATTTTTAGTGACTGACATTTGATATTTATGTCTTTAGGAGTGAAACAAGATGCTTTTCATATTCCCCGCTATCTGTTGCCGTTACAGTGAATGTAATATTAATAATATTCAATAATAAAAATGAATTACATAAATTTTTGTAACTTTATGCATATCGTAACCTGGATGAGCTGTTGCTCTTAGGTTACACATATGATTATTTAACATTTTTGTACTATTGTAGGAAGCTTACAAATAAATTTTACTAGTTAAAAAAAAAAAAAATTTCTACCCTACGGTTCTTTTTTATGAACTGGTCAATAACATCGCCATAAAAAGTTGGTTGTAACTTAATTTTCCCAAGCAACACGCGCACTTGTAAAGGCTGGCTGAAGCTCACTGGCTAGAGCTACTTTGACTGCGTATGGCCTGTGTTTAAGCAACAGAGCGAGACGACGTGAAATGGCTATGAGCGCGCATGAAATTATAGTGCTGCTGCGAGCACCTGGGAACTCCTACAACCGAGCAAGCCAAGGTAGCTTTGACTAGACGAGCAAGCATCGGCCTTCGATACACAACGCAAAGCTCAATTATTGCCGCGCAAGCTTAAGACGTCTTCTGTCTACAAAAATAAAAGCCTAAATGGAATGCTTATAAATGCATGCAATTATTAACAACTAAATATTACTTCTTTCTCAAGCAATGAGCCGTGCAGCAAGCACGAGAATTCGCCACTGTAAATGCGTTATAAAAATGAACTCCAGAGTTACTCCAGATACTATTCGATCACACTAAGCCTAAATTTCAGTTACTGTAATTCCATAATTATATTACTCACCAACAAAGTAAGCGGGTAAAAATACTGTCGTATCTTGGTTGTATGTACATTTGCATTGAAATAGAGATCCTAGTATTGATGGATTTGAAATGTTGCTCCTGGAGCCATCTAGGGAGGACAACAGTAACATATATAAATATTACTTCCTTTGTAAGAGAAAATATTAGTCATAAATTTATGAATTACAGAAACGTAAAACATGTACTTATTATATATTATTTATTAAATTTTATTCCAAATGTATTTCAGTATTTTCTGCATTTGTACCATAAATCCAGGATGAAATCATTTAAAGATTATGTCAAATTGGTGTTCGCATAAAATTAAATTACAAAAAAAAAAGTTTTTTTACATTATTTGAAATAGAATTAAATATCTGTTAAAAAACAAATAAAATAATTAAATGAAATTCAATAAAATTCATGATTTTCATTTAATTTCGCTTCATACTATATATATTTTTTAATTTATTATAAGATATCATGAAGAGATCTGGTAGTCCTATTAGCAGGATTAATTATTCTTTGCGTCTTAGATAAAAATATTTGCAAAAGTATTTTAAAAAAAAGAAGAATATTAAAATCAAATGTTATAATATGTGTAATTAATTATGTTTAACTTAAATACCTAAAATATTTTTCATGATATTCTAACACCAAATAAAAATTTGAGTAATCTTTATTATAATCAGGTCTAAAATTATTGTTCAGTAAGCTTGGATAGGTTAGAATGAAATAATATTCCAGTCCTTTTTAGGACTTTCAGGGTAGCGGATGGCAATACAGTAGTCAATGAAGTTTTAACTAAGGCTTGGCTATTGCCGTTACCCAGCCATGACTAGAGCTTTTTAGCTCAATAGCTCAATTTAGCTCAATAACACTCCATCCACACAGACAGATTTTTTTCATTCAGATGACGGGATAAAGAGTCAAGGACTCAGTCCATCGCCCAGTTCTTTTAAGAACTAAGAACTGTTCAGTAAGCTTAAAAATGTTTTAAATAATTAAAGTATTAGTAATTAATTAAATTATTATTGGTGTTTATTAATTACATATTATTAACTAATTAAATTATTATTTTTATCAATTAAATTATTTTTTAAATAATTAATTATTAATTTTAATTAATTATATTAAAATATTTTATAATAATTATTAAAAAATAAACACTTTCATTGTTTATTTTATTTTTTATTTTTAAAAATGAAGCTTAAATTATCTACAAATCACAAATATCCGCATTTACATTTATAATATATAAATAAAATAATTCATAATCAGTCCATTGCATAGAGACACGGATTTGTTTATTTTATTTTATATTTAATCAAGAACTCATACAAGAGTGGTTTACTTAACGGAAGAACTACCGTGTCACAATGGGGGAAAGCCCTCAGAATGAGGTAAAGTCGTTGGCAGACAATTCCAACAAACAGTGAATTTCCTTCTAGCTATTGGAGACTCTGAGAAATCTTGTGACGTAAAAACTTTCCGGGATGTTGCTTTCGTAATCATCCCCGTTTTGTTGCCAGAGTCCAAGTACATATATGCAATCTTGTCGTAACTCTGTTCAAAGGTTACGGAATATTTGTTCTGCTTTACTTAGATGCGTATGAATACAGTGACCTCTTGTTAATCACGTGAAGGTAATTATAGTTATTTTCACAGGATTATCTCTATATGTTGAATCATACGGAAAATATATTTCGTAGTTAGTGTGTTGTCAAAGAGGTTGCGCCCTCTGCATGTGTTAGAAGTAATTTCTATATCGCTGTTAAGCAGACAAGTCGAGTGGTTTATCGGAAAAACACAAAAGGTATAATTGAAGTACTTCCCTAATACTTGACATACGGGATCAGGAGTACATTATCTGTGTTTCTAATATGGTTTGCTGTACGATATTAAGGTGGAGTTCGGTCATTTTTGCAGTGCTTACTGGACACCTAATAGCAAGTTATGGACTTCAGACATGTAAGTGATTTTATTTTATTTTTTATTTGATAATTAATTCATAATATTAAGTGAAAAGGCAACGAAATGAATAAAACTTGTATCGAGTTAATTGTTTATCGTAATTGGCTATCACAATCTATTTGAGGATATAAAATACACTTCAGGTTCATTGTTAATTAGCTCAGCACGTGATTGCATTCTTGGCCAAATATTATTACGTCATGGAACTACATATATTTATATATTCAGAGCTGCATATATTTAGTATATGCAGCTTAAATTAAATTTTAAATTTAGGGTATAGTAATTATTTATAGTAATAACTTACATTTTAAATTTAGGGTAATGTACAATAACTAGATTTTTTTTTTTTTTTTTTAATAATAAAACAGTTCACCTTGATAGTAACTAATGGCACGAAACTCTGAACTGTAGACCTCCATTTTGACTTTATTTAAATGTGCTTGTTTGCAGTTACAAATGGTTTTGACTGCGCGTAAGCGTGGTATACGAAGTTCATGAACACATTAGCACAGACAGCTGAGGCACGCATCTTCTTTACTATACACGTTAAGAACTTGCGACCTTTTTGCAAACACATATTAGGAAGAATGATCTTTTATGAATTAACTCATAATATGTAATTATTTTGTATTTTAGTTGGCAAATAAATTTATTAAGCACGATTCTTAGAAAGAAATTTATACAAATATCAAATTGCACTCTCCAGGTTTTTATTTTTGATATCTTATATTTTTAATATATTTTTTGAGTTTTGATTTTGATAGAGGAAATTTTTCAGATATTAGAGAAGGTAGTTGGCTAAATGAAAAAGGAAAAGTTGGAGATCTAAACAGCAGAGTAGGAAATGATTACAAGACATGTAGAAATGTTGTGGGAAAATTCAGAGAAAAGAGCAAAGCTAATAATAATGGCAAATATTTGTTGGATTTCTGCTCAGGACATGGACTGGTTATTACTGACACCATGTTCCAACATAAAAATGTGCACAAATTCACACGGAGAGAAGAGGCAAGGAATAAGAAAAGTCTCATTGACTATGTTATTGTTGATAGTGATGTTTTCTCCCTGGTCCAGGACACCAGAGTGCACAGAGGATTTGAAATTGGAAGTGATCACTATTTAGTCTTGAGCAGGATACAATTGAATTTCATATTGAAAAGAATAACATGTAAGAAAGTTTTAAAGCGAATAAAAGTTGAGCATCTCTCAGATGTGAACTGTAGACTAAAATACAGAAAGATTATTGAAAAGAAAATGAAAGAGTTTGAGAACAGGAATCAAACCTTGGAAATTCAGTGGCAAGCACTGAAGAAAACTCTGATTGATTCAGCCAGAGAGGCATGTGGGGGAGGTTGTCTGCAAGGATAGAAAAATCAGAATTCCATGGTGGACTCAGAGTGTTAAAGAGGTAGTGTATAAGAAACCATATCAAACTTGTGCTCTTAGAGAAAAAGACAAATATAAGAAAACTAAAAAATTGCTAAACAAAAGTCATGAGAAGACTTTAGTTAAAACATAGAAAATATCAGGAAGGCGGCAAATTGTTCTGGAGCATTGAAAATGCTTAGAAATTGAGGATAAAGTACTGTAAAAGGAATCAGAGATGATCAGGTTAGCATGAAAACTGAAGATAAAGATATTCCAGATGTCTGGAGTAACTGCTTTGAAACACTTTTAAACGAACCAAACAATGACAGCATAGTAGTAGACTACTCCCAACAAGAATGCATTCAGGAATACATATACGTACTTGAAGTAGAAAAAGCCATCAAAGGCTTGAAATGTGGAAAGGCAGCAGAAGTAGATGATATTCGACCAGAAATGCTCAAGCATGGAGGTATGAAAGTCTTACAGTGGCTACAGTGCATAGTTCAGAGGGCCTGGACGAATTCCAGATGATTGGAGTAGAACTCTCATAGAACCACATATATAAAAAGGGGAAATAAAACTGAATGTGAGAATTATAGGGGCATTTCCCTACTCAGTGTGTTCCTGGCAAGATCTATGCAAGTATACTTGAGAAACGGTTGAGAAGAATTGTGGAAGAAAAGCTTGGTGAAGAACAAGCTGGATTGAGGCAAAATAGAAGCTATCAGGATCAAATTTTCATTACGACAAATAGTTGAGAAATCGTGGGAATATAACAAAGATCTGTACTTAAGTTTTGTCTATCTGGAAAAGGCATATGACAATGTGCCAAGAAGAAAACTCTTCAATACACTACAGTTATATGGTATCAATGGGGCATTATATCAAGCAATGCTTAGTCTTTATTTGAGTTGTGAGTCAGCAGTTAGAATTGGAGGAAGTACAGGAAGATGGTTTAATGTTAAATCTGGTGTGAGACAAGGATGTACACTATCCCCTCTGTTATTCATTATCTATATGGATCACATTATGAAGGAAAGTGGTATTAAACATGATATCAAAATTGGAGATGTTAATGTCAGCTCTTTACTTTATGCAGATAATGTTATACTTTTAAATAAATCCAGTACAAGTGTACAAGATTCTCTGACTAAATTGAATACCTGTTGTAATAAATTTGGTATGAAGGTCAACAATAACAAGACAAAGACAACGAAAATAGGCAGAATCATTGAAAATATCAACTGCATTGTGAATGGAGAACCTAAAGAACAAGTGAAACATTTCAGCAACTTAGACACGATTTTTAGTGAAGGTGGTAAATTAAATATGGAAATAGACAACAGAATCAACAAAGCTGGTATGGTAGGAAGTCAACTGAATAAATGTATATGGAATAAGAAAGATATTAGTCAAAACATTACATTAGCTGTATACAAGACAGTGTTCAAACCAAATGGATCTGAGAACTGGGTTAGAAGTAAAACACTTGACCAAAGACTAGAGACCGCTGATATGAGAGTCCTGAGAAAGATTAGAGGCGTGAACAGATGGCATCAATGGCAATATTATATTAAAAACGAGGATAATAGGAAAGAACTTGACATTGTCAGCATCCAGGAATGCGTTAGCAGAGCTAATCTCAGATGGTATGGTCACTTAAATAGAATGGGAGAGGAAAGATTAGCAAAACAAGTGTTCTCTGCCAGGTTGGCAGGTAAACGACCCAGAGGAAGACCAAGATATAGGTGGATTGATAAGGTACAAAGCGCCTTAAAAGACAGAAATATAAGATGTGATAACGTTGGAGTCTTGACAGTCGTCATCCGGTAGCATCCTCTAAAAAGAGGGTTGCAGCATATGAGCAGCTCTT